>NW_028261384.1:126246400-126398900 GCF_051295495.1 Thamnophis sirtalis
AGAACAATAACAAAACCTATCTGATAAAAGATCAAAGTAGAATCATTAGCATTCGTAGCTTATCATTTCTAGTCTGATCTACCTCAGAGATTTGATATTTATGTAGTAAGTGAAACATTGTATAGGAATAAAGAATAGTTGTGGACTTGAATAAACTTTATGCTCAAACCCCTTTATTCATTGGGTTCATCTCTCCAAACTGTATCACAGCCTATCTACTAAGTACAGCTTCTCTTCTGCCTTTCTAGAGCCATGCTAAGGTAGTAAGGCACAAAGGGGGTTTGTAGATAATTAGTATTTCACTGCTTTTGTTGGGCCAAACAATTACATTGTAATCTCAGATTAAGTTGATGTGCTTTTTAAATTGGTTATGCCCTTGTCTGCAATCTTGTCATGTTGATGATATAAATGGCATGTGTAAGATTGTAGAAAATACAACTGGAACATTGGAGCTTTCTGTTTTAATCTGCCCCCCCCCCCCGTGTCTCCCGTCTCCCCCTCCCATACACATGTTGTTTTCACCCATTGAAGTTTAAGTAAATGAGTGTACTAAGTGTAAATAGAGAAGACATGGAGTCTTTTCTCAAAGGGATTTGAGATCTATGATAGAACTAGTTATGGAGTGAAGATAATTGTAAAATGGGGTTTAACTATGGGTTTAACAGACTATTGAGAATAGTTGAATTAACCTAACAGTGTGGACACAGCCACCATTTTTCTCAGTTCTATATACTATCTTTATCTGTAATGTGTAATATCTAGTGAGATATATTTTGAGTTCCAACTCCCAGTTCTCTTTTTTCCCCCCAGCAACTCCCAGTTAGGTTGAGCCTTCTTCTTTTCTGAACATGACAATACAGACATGCACTCTCCTACTAGCCTTCTTTTTGCAACCCAAAGTAGGATTCAGTCTTGGCTGGAAAATGCTTATGCCTAAGTTTCAAGTTTATGCATTTAAAAAAAAAACCTTCCCAGAGAAAACTGAAAAATAGGGATTCATTTCTCTAGGAACAGCTTCCACTATGCAGCCATATACACTAATATGTATGTGGATACATATTCTGCACCAATATACAATCATATTCTGGCTTTAGGGAAGGGCAGTTTGTCAAGATTGAATTGTCTTCTGATGGGAGTTGCTTTGCTTTTGCAGAATACACTACTCGTCCTACAGGCACTGCTAGTAGGACTACATTTTGTTGACTCTTGCTCTTTGCATTACAATTGTAATTAGTTCTTTGTAATTTCAAGTTTATGATTCTTTTTTCCCTTTGAGATGGACAAACTGTACAGCTTCTCCCAAATATAACTTCTCAAGCACTCTTTGTGTAAGGCCAAACAATTATTAACTAGCATTTGTACCTGTTAGCAGGGCTGCGTTTAATTCTTGGCAGAAAGCAAAAGACTCCATACGGCTGCTGTGATGTAAAGAATGTGTAGACTAGTGCAGCAGAGCAGTATGCACTGAGAGTAATCTTCTTAGTAGCAGGGTTGTAAATAACTCTTCGTGGCATGCATACACTTGAACACACACATATCCCCAAAGAGGTGTGTCTCCCTCACATTACATGCCCACACCCTTTCCCTCCCATTCCCTGGGGCTGCCTGTCACCTGACCCGCTGACACTTTCAGTTCTTTGTGTCCTGGTCTGGAAGAAAGTTTTGCTTTGAACATGCCTCAGTTCACGGTAACCAAAGTGGAAGATGATGAAGAGGGAAAACCAGAGGGGGATGGACAGGCAAGAAGCAGTCCAGGGCGGATCTGGGATCCTAGTGAAACTGCCAAGGAAGGTAAGCAAGTTAAATTGGATAGTTTCTTCCCATTTATCACGGTTTGCTCTCCTCCCCCAACGTTTCACTTGAGGTAATGTTTAACCCGTTTTGTTAGCCTCATTTGCCAGTAAGAGCCATGTGCTCAGCTACCCACCTTCTAACAGGGAGAAAGCTCTCTTGTCTCTTTTGCTTTCCCCTCACCATCATTTCTTCCCAGTGGCACCTTCTGATAGGGTTTGGTTTCTTTAGTCTTCATCTCTCTCCTCTGGCTTTGTTTAATCCATTAATCGTCTTCTCACTAACATTCCTGAAGTGTGACCTTCAGCCAGGTGGAAACTAGCTGTCTAAGGCAAATTACTGAAGTCAGAACCAAACTATAATCTGTGATTAGAGCTTAATTAGGACAGGGGCCAAATGTCCTGCTTCTTGTTCTTGGGAGGAAATTATAGCCACACGTACATCCAGGATTTCCGTTCGGTTTCAGCTCTTAGATAGCAAGTGAGCCTAGAACTAATGGGAAAAAGTATGGACAATTCTGCTATGGCTCCATCCTAGTGGTGATTAAATCAGATAATACCTATACCATATCTTTTTTTCCCCTTCTGGATGGGTTGATAGGTATTTTATTCTCCTTATACTCTCTTCTGGGTTGCATTGTTTACCATTATGTTCTTAACTGGATATATTTTTTTAGAAACGTTGAACAGTTATTTGCTTTTCAGTGTCTTTCTTACGGGATATACATCTTTTCCAAACATACTCTGTTCCATTTATATTTCCCATTACATTCCAGCCATGCTAAGCCAATCTGCTAATTCTTATTATCTTTTTTCCTTTGGATTCCCTCAACATGAGGTTTACTTTCTAAAGTTTTCCCATTAATTCTGCAAGTCTGGGACTATCTTGATCTGCTCTTAATTACAGTACATATTGTATATTTGGATGAAGTTGCTTTGGCTTTTCCATTCTCTTTGCTTATTTGTATCTACAAGAGTCTGTTTCATGTGATTTGGCTTGCATTGTTTATTGTCACATTGCTATATTGTTACTCAGCATGACCTTGAATTTGCCAAATTATTTTTCCCCCTGTTAGGTCATTATCTTCTATGCCATTTTAAAACTTCCTTGGTACTGGCACTAACCAAAATTCTCTTACATTCTGCCTTGGATAGCAGTGAAAAGAAACTGACCATTTAAGTGAAAAAAAAATGGCTAAAAATGACAATTTATTTATTACAGTTGTGGCCTTTGGTCCATGACATTATTAGTATCGTTGTGATCACTGCTTTGTTTCATTCTTCCCAATAGTTAGCAATAGATCTCATTATTATTCCCATTTTGCAGATAGGAAACAGCAGCTAGAAAACGTAGCCTTGCACAATAATGTTCAATAAAATTTTCCCTAAGGTCCTGTAGAATTCTGAGCTCTGTTAAAGCAGGATTCCTAATTAGAGGTATGGAAGATGTGAGTCTCAAGAGAATAATCTGATAGGGTAAAACCATTCAAGATCACTCAGCTTTACTTCCACTTTATTCTAATGTGACCTACAGAAAGCATATATTGCTTAGAGAAAGCATGTATGTTCTTGGTTTTCCTTTGTATTTGGAAAGAACACAATCTAATAGCCCAAAACAAATTAATTTGAAAGCTGATTTTTTTATGAAAGGGTAGATAAGAAGAAATAACTTGGGGTACATTTTGTAGCATTCACCAGAAAGAATAGAAGTTGAATTTACCTCATGTTGTTTCATCTATCTGAACAATTAATTACATGGAGGAAATGCACATATCAGAAAGGTGAACATAAACCTTAAAACCAAACAGAAGGGTTTGTTCTGTTGCACAATATTCTAAGGTGCAGCTGTTAAATCTAAGAAAAGCTTAATATGTCCCATCACCTCGTCAGCCACCCAAAATAGTATTTTATGTGTTCAGTTTGGCCTCCTGTGTCCATCCCGCTTTCCCTCAGAAGATTCCTACACAGCCTAGAAGTTCTTTCTTAGCTATATATCTGGTTATGAAAGGCTGGATGCTGACTGGTGAAATAGTTGCTCTCTTTGTGGTATGTCTATTCCTTATGCCTTCATTCTTCCAAGGTAACAAAGAAAAACACTTTTTAACAACAAATAAGTGTTAAGAAAATAAGTAGTGGGTTTCTATGCCCGCAGATGTCAAAATTATTGCCTTAACTGCCTTCGCACCACTGAGTCTAAGATACTGTGTTCAGAAGAGAAACCTGGTAAGATTAAATTCCTTAGGCTGAGTAATCCGGTAATGCCCTAAGTATAATCCTAAATAAAACATTTGTATGATTTCTAGAAATGCAACCTTCTGTATAGTTTTCATTTTCCTACTGGTGATGAGGAAACATACATACCCACACACCATGCTCCAGAAACATATTCTAAATGAAGATTTAATGTGAAACCAGGAACTTTCCTTGTTGGAAGTGCCCAAATCCGATATAATCTCTATTTATCCTCCTCAACACTTCGAATTGCTTTGCCAAAGCAATGAGCAGAAATAATTAGGTGCAGACTCATCAGCCACCTAATGTTTTTAATGCTGGGACCAAACTATGCTAATTGGTCAAGGAAGATTGCCAGCCCTAGAGTGTTTGACAGACATAAAGATGGCTTTGTGTATGAATATAGAACACAGAATAATAGAGTTGGAAGGATCCTTGGAGGTCTTCTAATCCAACCCCCTGCTTGAGCAGGAGACCCTATACCATTTTAGATAAATGGTTGTCCACTCTCTCTTTGAAAACCTCTAATGATAGAGCACCCGCAATTTCTGAAGGCAAGCTGTTAATTGGTTAATTGCTCTCACCATTAGGAAATTTCTCCTTAGTTTTAGGTTGCTTCTCTCCTTGGTTAGTTTCCATTGTTTCTCATCTTGCCTTCTGGTGCTTTGGAAAATAGTTTGACCCACTCTTCTTTGTGGCAGTCCCTTCAACTATTGGAAAACTGTGATCATGTCTCCCCTAGTCCTTCTTTTCATACTCAATTCCATTCTTCGTATGTTTTAGTTTTGTTCTTGTTGCTCTTCTCTGCACTCTTTCCAGATCTCCACATCTTTTTTTTTTTTTTTTTTACTGTGGTGACCCAAACAGGATGCAGTATTCCAAGTGTGGTCTTACTATGGCTGTGTAAAGCAGTACTTAAACTTCATGTGATATTAATTCTATCCATTAATGCAACCCAGGATTGCATTGACTTTTTGGCTGCTGCCGCACAGAGTTGGCTCATATTAAGTGAATGCCCAAGAGTCCAAGATGGGTATAGATTATTTTGGTTTGATACTTCTTCAACAAGTCCCTCCTTTTTCACATGATCTGTTGACAATATTGGCTTGCTGGAAGTATGGTCTTCAATCTGCACAGTGTGAGCATTGTTCTTATTGCTGCCTATTTATTTCATCAACTTTCTTTATCAAATTTCTTTGCTGCCCAATGTAGGCAGTTACTCTTGAATGTGTCTTCACTTAAAAAAAAAATAGCCCAAATTCTTTTCTCTTCCTCTATCATTAAAAAAAACAAACCTGGGTGCAATAAACCTTATTTTAACAGAAAGTTTGGGCAAAGTGTTTCTTAAGTTTGTAAGTCTGTTTTTATAATTTTCATCAATAGACTGGCATAAATGGTGTCTTTTTACCACTAAATTTAAGCAACAAACACTTGATTTAATATACATTAGGCCCTTAATTGGTGATGAATTCTGCATTAGCATTTGTTCTATCAATGGTCAATTAAGCTAATATTTTACTGAAATTATTTTGGTTACTGTCATTTTATTTTTATTGTCTGACACCCTTTATGTATGCCAGGCTCACAGGACATAATTTAATATTCAATAAAATGAAAATGTGATAAAAAGAGTAAACAGTTTTGACTCTCAAAAGAACAAAATCTGCATGTGTAAAGTCAAAACCTCAGCAACAGTAAGGTAACTTTAAAAGAAGATGATTGAAATAGAGATTCACCATATTCCTAAAAGATACTGATGAATGGCTTTGGCAGACTTCCTTTAAAGAAATTTCCAAGGTTTGCTTTTCTTAAAGCACTTCAGATTTGTTTAATTGTTTTGTGTTGCTGTTTGCAAAACACTTTAAGCATATGAACAGAACAGAACAGACTGTTGTATAAACAATGTCTTAAATTCATTTGCCAGTTTATCCTGACTGCCTGATCTTCATATAGTGTATAATGTAGAAATCTTTCATCTGATAGGTTTTCTATACCATTCCTAATCACTTTCCTTTTATTATTTTTAAACTTGTTATTTTTTTAAATAGCCTTGTTAAAAACATCCAGTTTTGATTTTAGGAGATTTGCACATAATTGGCTCTATTGTTTTAATGGTGGGCATTTAGAATAAGACCTTAATTATATCTGAATGCATTTAAGGCAAAGCAAATCTTATATTATCCCAGGGCCTGGCAAGCCAGTAGAAAACGTAATAGGAATAGCATGCTATAAACATTTTTTCAAAGAAAAATTAAAAACAAAAAACAGGAAGTTGATCTTGAATCATACTCATATCAGCTGCATTTGATTAAATGAGAGGTCAAGAAGAGAGGTCATCTTTGGTCTCATGGGCAACATAGACAAAATTCAAGGACAAAATGTTTATTAGGCAATATAATTTGTACGTTATTTATTTCTATTTGAACACATATTGCTAAACCATTAGAATAATAAGATCTCAAAGAATGCAACGGTTTCCCACAATGGCCTTCCAAACATTGCTGAACTTCAACATCCTTTTACAAAAAGCCATCCTGAATATGGCTAATGAAAAATGCATTTTCAGTTATATCTGGATAACTGAAAGTTGGCCATCTGTCTCGTGCTCTGTGACTTCCTGATGGAGCATAAGAAAGGAATATGCATATTCCTAAATGCATAAGAATGGAATATGTGACTGGTAATACAACGTTTACATTCAGGCATTGTAACTCGGAATAAGCTAGAGAAAGTTATAGAAAGGAAGGAATCATACCTCATTCTTCCCTTAGTCTGTTTTTTTCTCTTCACTCTGGGGTGCCCCATGCCCTATCTATTGTCCCTCTGGCCCCTTGGATGACAATGTGAAACAAATTGTGTGTGGGTGATAAAGGAGAACAGTAGTTCTCTACAGTGGCTTCTAGTCTTGATCCTTTGTTCAGCCATTTGCAGCTGTCGGTTTAAAATCAGAGTAGGATTCCCTGATGGGTTACTTCATGCTTTTCGTGAGGTTGATTAATGGTTGTTGAGGGAAAGGGAAAAGTATCCTGGGAAGTTTGGGGACAAAACAGTTCATTTTATTCTCCCACTCTCTTTTATTTTGCTATTCATTTTTCCTCCCCATATTCTGCTTGATTTTTCAGATGTGAGTCAAACTTCCATCACAGGGGAACAATGTCAGCTCTTAGGTACAGTATCGCAGAGGCCTTTTGTGTGTGTTTGGGTGTGGGTGTGTGTTTATGGTAAATGTATGTTATCCTGTTATTAACCGATCAGCTGATGTGGGGTTGAGGGCACACATCTCTGTTGGCTGCAGCTTTATGGGTGGGCAGAGGGAAGTTGAGTGTCTGTGTGTTGGTATGCGTGTGTGTGTGTATAGGAGTGTGTATATTTGTGTCTAAGACAAAGAGATCTAATAATATTGTGTAGTGCAGTCGTCATCAATAGAACTCATAAATTTTCCAGTAATAGGGTACTTGCTCTTTATTAGATGTGTTTATAAAATGTGTTTTCTTGGTTGATTATATTGTTCAAAGGAGCAGTGTAACTTTTTCAGTAGCTTGGATTATATTCTCATGAAAGGACAATGGTCATGCTGATAGAAGTAGTATATTTTAACTAAAGAAAACAAGGTGATAAATACCTTTTCTAGATTATGTCCTGCTTTAGCATGGGTAAAAATACAGACATGCCTCTTCCTGATTTATTTTTACTTTTGTAGCATTTGGATTCAGCCTGACTTTGTTTCAAAACAAAATAACTCTAACTCATTCATTTTTACTTAATCAATTTATAAAACCATATCAAGCATACAGTTCATTATTAAAAACAACACAGGATCAAATACAGTGTTGACAATGCCATTCCTTCTGCAGAAAAAGTTAGAACTTGAACCAGTGGAAAATTACAGGTAGTCCTCAACTTACAACAAGTTTGTTTGGTAACCGTTCAAAGCACTGAAAAAAGCAAGTTATGACCGTTTTTCACGGTTATGACCATTGCAGCATCCTCATGGTCACTTGATCAAAATTCAGACGCTTAGCAGCTACTTCATACTTATGTCCAGGGGATCATGGTGATTCCCTTTGGCGACCTTCTGATAAGCAAGCTTCCGTTGGGAAGCCAGATTCACTTTACAACAGTGTTACTAATTTAACAACTGCAATCGTTCACTCAAAAACTGTGTCAAGAAAGGTCATAAAATGGGGCAAAACTCCCTTAACAAATGTCTCACTTAGCAACATAAATTTTGGGGTCAATTGTAGTTGTATGTCGAGGACTACCTGTATTTTACCATTCTCTAGATTATCATAGGTAATGACTTCAAACTCTAGATTTTTTAAAAAAAACAAAACATCAGGATGGGTATCAGAGATTTTGGGATTGTTGAAACAGGATCAACATGCTTTTGAAAGATCAATGGAGTCCTGTATCTTCAGTCTGAGAAAACTGACTGGGTAAACAGTAGCAGATGATTATCTCTGTCAAAGGGTGTGTTCATAGGATTCCATAGAATAGACAAAGAGTCAGCAAAACCATATCAGCAAAATAGCCTAGAACTGTTTGTTCCAGTATGCTGGGGATGTTAACTTAGGATAACAATTCAATGAAAGCTCGTCCCTACTTCATTTAGTAGATGTTACATACTCTGAAAGCAGAATTCAGAACACAGAATTCTGTATTATCTCCCTTCATTCCCCTAAAATGGGGCGACTCATCCACTTTCCCTTTGCCATATATAGAGCTGGCCAGCTAATAGGCTATTTATTATTCCCTTGTGAGCAGAATAGAGAAATGACAATATTTTAACTTTAATGCAGATAGTCCTTGATTTATAACAGTTCACTTAATGACCATTCAAAGTTACAATGACACAGAACATAATGACTTACAACCATTTTTCCAAATTACGACTGTAATTTTCTCCATGGTCATAGAGGACAGGAGAATAGAATAGAATAGAATAGAATAGAGTAATAACTGGATCACTTTGAATGTACACTAACCAGCATACATTAATATGAAATCTCATTGCATATAGCTCTCAAAGGGTCAGCACCTCCAATATACTTTACATAAACATAACACATAAATACAAAATTATGCATATAC
Organism: Thamnophis sirtalis; assembly: GCF_051295495.1. Taxonomy (NCBI): domain Eukaryota; kingdom Metazoa; phylum Chordata; class Lepidosauria; order Squamata; family Natricidae; genus Thamnophis; species Thamnophis sirtalis. The sequence continues at coordinate 126,255,514 of NW_028261384.1, forward strand.
CCACATATATGACACAGAGAAACAACAGTCATGTGATCAAAATTCAGACACTTGGCAACTAACTCCTTTATGACGGTTGCCGTGTCCTGGGGTCATGTGATCACTTTTTGCGTCCTTAACAAGCAAAGTCAATGGAGAAACCTGATTTATTTAACAGTGATTCACTTAACAACTGTGAAAAGCACTTAGCAACACAAATGTTGAACTCGATTGTGGTTGTAAGTTGAGGACTGCCTGTATGCCTTTTGTTCCAAAGGCTGAATGAAACAGGGTAGGATGTCATATTCAGCGTAGGCAGATGCCCTAATTCTGTATCTGAAATCTATTGAGGAAGCCCTAGCAATAAATTGAAAACCAGTATATTTTCTATAATTTGCAATTTGCTTCTGTTTGGACGCAATCAGCATCTTCTTGCTGATCTGCGTGTTCTGAGGCAAGAGACATGGAATAAGAATTTTTTCTCTCAAATGATGTTTGCGTAACATGTGTTAATGTATACATGGAGTCCAGAAACAGATAAAAGGTAAAGTTTGGGGAATGGGTAGAAAGTTTCAACCTTCTGTTGGATGAGTGGATCAGGAGAATGAAAAACAATTATTATTGGCAATCTTCCTTAACCAATTAGCATAGTTTGGTCCCCAACATTAAAAACACTGGATAACTGTTGAGTCTGCACCTAATTATTTCTGCTCATTGCTTTGGCAAAGCAATTCGAAGAAGAGATTGGGACTTTTAGAATTTCATTTTGAAGAAGATATCAGTCTGATTCTTTTGAAACATATTACACCGATAAGTCAGTTTAGAGTGCCTTGCTTGAAATGCTTTATTTCCAAAGATAGTCTGTTTCTCTTGCCTTCATCATCATGGATGAAAATTTATAAAACATATAAGAAGTATGTAAAATTGTAAAAAGGGTGATAAATAGATTTTTTTTATTTTTTTATTTTTTTTTAATTTAAAAAAAGATTTTATTGGTAAAAATAAAATACAACATCCATAACTTGTAAAAAACAATCCAACTACATAAATAGATAGATAAATAGATAAATGGATTTTAAAGAAACTATGTTTTTAATGATTCGGTTTTTAAGAATCTCTTCCTCCCTCAAACTTGCTTAAATTTTCACCTGAGAGAATGTTCATAATTAAGGCTTTGTACAGGAGAATTTGGCAAACACTGTATCCTTGAAAATTATATATGAACTGCTTTCAAGTACCTACCACCTTCATAAATGAAAAAGCTATATCTATGAAGCCAATTATCAGTTTATTGTGGGTGAATTTAAAATTAAAGAACGATGTCGCAGAACCTTGCAGATAAGATTTTAGAACTTGACTGCCTATTTTTCAGTCCATTCCTCTAGAAGCTCCAGAAAAAAAGACCTGGTTGATGTTAGGCAGTCCTCTAAGACAAAAAAACAAGCATGCACTGAACAGAAAAATTGGCTAGATAGATTCTTGGCATTTTCCTGCACATTGCTTGGAGAGTCCAAGCATGGGTTAAATTCTGCCTGACTGCCCTGGACTGAATTGAAAGATCTTTAGCCACGCCTCCTCTAACTTAACTTGGATTTTCCAACCAAATTCTTCTTCATCCTGCAAAGAAATAACATCTGCCTTTCAGTTCTTGTATTTGAGTCTATTGCTGCTATTTGCTGCCGGCGCTTGTCCTGAAGAGGGCCCTGCCGCTTGCGATATACTTGAGCGTTTGGCGTGGCAGTCAGTGGTGCGAGGACCCAGCCGTTCGTGCCATCGCTTTGCAGATTTGAATTTTGGCACCGTTTTTCCAGCAGTTATGAGCCCAGGTGGCGCAGTGGTTAAATGCAGCACTGCAGCTACTTCAGCTGACTGCAGTTCTGCAGTTCGGCTATTCAAATCTCACTGGCTCAAGGTTGACTCAGCCTTCCATCCTTCCGAGGTGGGTAAAATGAGGACCCAGATTGTTGGGGGCAATATGCTGACTTTGTAGAGAGGGCTGAAAGCCCTATGAAGCGGTATATAAGTCTAACTGCTATAACTGCTATAGTCATTGCGGCAGCCATTTTGGTGAAGGGAAAAACTTCCGATGGCCAATTTGTTTGCAGTTTTCCTTTCCATTAGTGAGTCAGCATTGGAGGGTGGTGGCAGTGTGACTCGGTCTGTCCAGCAATGTGGTGGTCAGTCTCTCCCCCTCCCCCTTGATTGTTAATTGATCATTAACAGTGAGGTGTTGGTCCTTGCCTTAGGCCTCCCTCCAGCTGTTAACCCTGCAGGCGCTGGGAGGCTGGATCTCGCCCCAGAGGTTTCCTCATGGCAGCACTGGCTTAATTACTCATTTCAGCCATCCATCTTCACGACTCTGAATCAGCAGCTGCAGCTACCCTCACATCCCCAACTGTGTTCTAGGTGGTAAGTGGTGCCGAGAGTACCCTTACTCACAGCATAATGGCAGACAACACTAATCAAGAGGCAATGCAGCCAGGGTCCTCTAGCAGCAGTAGCCTTACCAGACAGGCTAGCAAAGCAGCCTAATGAGGCCCAGCAGACAGAGCCAGGCTGGGGAAAAGAAAGGAACAAAGCCCCAAGACCAAGTTGTCCCCAGGCGCCAAAAAGGCACCAGAGAAACAACCTGAACAAGCCCAGCAAAAACCAGTGACTAGTTCTCCAATTCCTGCAGTGGAATCACCAGAGGCCCCAGCTCCTACTAATCAGGACTCACCACGATCGGATAGTGAGGACGAGGGCCAAGAATTTTCATCAGATGACTACTCTGAGTCAGTTAACTCCCCTAGACCATCCATGGGAGATAATGCGGATTTGTTTCATGCTCATTAGAAGCAAACGATTCGCCTCCTGTTTTATCACTGGCTCCACAACATCCTCTGCCCTGCCAGGCCACTAAGCGTAGGCAGCCTGTAGAAAACCAAGGGCCGGCCCTCTCCCCAGAAATGCAGGAAGTCATAGCCAAGGCTATATCCCAGGGCATTGCAGAGGGCCTCAAACAATATGCCAAGCAACCTCGCAGGTTCAGGTCTTCTTCCTCTAGGGCTGTTCCTTCAGAGAGCTCCCCAGGGATCCCCCTCTCCCCATTCCTCACTGGACAGTGAGGATTCAGCTGTAGATGAGGAGGTCCTTCCAGAGCAGGAATTTTCCAGGGATGAGGGAGCCGTCATGGATAAGCCAGGCTTTACTGGGTTGTTTAAACATGCTTCGTTCAAAACAATCTTGAGCAAAGCTAAACAGCCACTCGTGTGGGAGTAACTGCCATTGATCTGGACGCAGTAGACCCATCAGACCCTGGTGAAGGTCCTTTTGAGGAACCAGTTGTTCCCCAGGAGATTGTGCCAGTTCCTAAGTTATTTTTGAACATAGTGCAGTGACAGTGGGTTCAACCGGGCACTCTAGCCACGCCTGGTAGCAGTGATAAAAAGCTTTATACGCTGGATGGCTCCCTGGAGGATTTATTAAAATGGCCTCAGATGGATCCTCCGGTACAAGCCCTTACATCCTCCTCAGTCTTGCCTCCTGACCTCCTCTCCTGAAGGCAGAGGACAAGAGATCAGAAAGGGCATGTCACAAGACACATCAGGCAGCTGACTCGGCAATTAAGAAGGCCACCTCAACGTCTTTCATGTCCAGGGCATCTCTCCTCTGGCTCAGACAGATATCTGCCAAGCTTCCGACAAATAACACCAAACTGAGGCAGGAGTTCAATAAGGTCTTAGCGGCAGCAGAATACGCTGTGGATGCCACCCTCAACTCCGCTAAGTTTGCCTCCAGGGCCCTAGCCTTAAATGTCACCACCAGGCGGCTCTTGTGGCTTTGCCACTGGAACGCTGACATGAGGTCCAAGTAGAAGTTGGTCTCTGCCCCCTTTAAAGGAAGGAAGCTTTTCAGGGAGGCCTTGGACCCTGTCCTAGTCGAAAACAAGGACAAAAAGAAAGTTATGCCATCCATCATCAAGAAAACAGAGCGCAAAGGCTCTGGTTATTTTAGAAAGCAGTCCTTTCGTTCCTCAGAACTGTCCATTAGCACCGGTCAATACTACTGCCCATACAGTCATGGACCAGACCGGTCACAAGACTGTCAACCCTTTTGAGACAGGGCCAGGCAGCAATCCTTCTCTAAGCGGCCCTTTCGTGGCGGATCAGGCTGTAGGCCTTTCCGTCGCTATAAGTGACAGCCAGCTGACGGCTCCCATCGGAGGGCGCCTGCGCTTATTTCAGGACCGATGGGAGCAGACCACGTCAGACCAGTGGGTACTTCAAACAATCTGCCTGGGTCTGACTCTAGAATTTATTTCCCCCCTTCCCCACCATTTCATTCGCTGCCCCACTCCCTTCTCCCCAGCCAAACGGTCCCTAATGGAGCAAGAGATCCAGCACCTTCAGGAGATCAGGGCAATAGAACCAGTACCAGCAGGTCAAGAGGGGTCAGGTTTTTACTCGATCCTGTTCCTTGTCCCAAAGAACTCCGGAGGGTGGAGGTGGATATTAGACCTCAAAAGACTAAATTACCATCTAGCATACGAACGCTTCAAAATGCAATCTCTCCAGTCGATCTTGAGCTGCATCAGGCCTGGGGATCTACTAGCATCAATAGAACTCCAAGAAACATAACTTCACATCCTTGTCCGCAAGGTCTACCCTAGGTTCCTGAGATTCTACTATGCAGGAATGCATTATCAATACCGAGCACTACCATTCGGCCTCTCATCGGCCCCCAGGACATTTACAAAAATTCTGGCAGCCCTGGTAGCATCCCTGAGGCCACGTCCAGTGAGACGTCAAGCATACCTGGATGACATCATCATACAACCACCATCCCACGAGCAAGCGGTCCGAGACCTCCAGGTGACCATGAGAGCTCTGCAACACCACAGGTTCTCCGTCAACATGGACAAAAGCCATCTCAATTCCACCACCAGGTTACTGCATCTCGTTGCCATAATAGATACTAAGTTGCCAAATCTTTCTGTCGCATAGGCACTTGGGTTGCAGAGCCGCTATGTGGGCCTCACCATCCCAATTTGTTAGAGCCTACAAATTGGACAAGTTTGCGTCAGCGGAAGCAGCATTTGGGAGATGGGTCTTTCAGGGTATCCATGCCTCTGGAGAGACCACCGAATCACGTTCTTCCCGCCCTAGTGACATTTAGCTTGGGTATGTCCCATGCTTGGACTCTCCAAGAAGTGTACAAGAAAATGACCATTGGCTTACCTGAAGGGTCCTTTTCTGTGCGCTGCGAGGAGAATCCAACCCCGCCCTAGGGTCTCCCAGCTTCCATTTGTATCTTATTTGAACTTACTTGATGTGGATTTGTGATTTTCGTTTCCAAATTTGACATGCAATCTATTTGACTTGAACTAATGACAGACTCAATGGAACCACCTTTGAACAGTGTTACAGATCCACGCCTTCATCAAAAAAATCCGAGGGGCCGGAAGAGGAGGCGTGACTAAAGATCTTTCAATTCAGTCCAGGGCAGTCAGGCAGAATTTAACCCATGCTTGAATTCTCCTCGCAGCCTATAGAAAAGGACCCTTCAGGTAAGCCAATGGTCATTATATAACTGAGTACATGCACCCTCACAGTCTGTGATAGGTTAGCTCCTCTGGATGTCTCAAGTGTAAGCCGTACTGCAAAAACCTCCAACAGTCTTGTGAGGTGAAAGGACTTGTCATTGCCACCATACCTATTAACAAGAAATTTTAAAAAATCCTCTGTTTTCCTTTATTTCAAAGAAGACGAGCATTCCTGCTCTTTCAGGAAGAGCTCTAACAAAATGTGCCAGGATGTGCTTTAAGCTACATTTCCTCTTAGAATGAAATTATTAATTTCGGAAAAGAATACAAATTATTTATAATGGGGATTAATATTTGAGGATTAACATCAAAAGGGGAATGGCGAAAGAAAGAAGGAAATATTAAAGGGGGGGGGATGACACTGCCATAGGTGTATACTACCGGCCACCCAACCAAGCAGAGGAAGTAAATGAACTTTTTGCTAGTCAGCTAACTAAGGTATGTAGGAAGCACACCACAATAGTAATGAGGGATTTTAACTATCCTGACATCAACTGGGAAACAAACTCTGCACCAAGTGAAAGATCCAACAGGTTCCTAACGAACCTAGCAGACAACTTTGTTTCCCAAAAAGTAGAGATGGGAACAAGGGTATCAGCCATATTGGACTTAATTCTCACTAACAGAGAGGAAATGATAGAAGGTGTTGAAGCCACAGGAACCCTGTGGACAAGTGAACATGCAATATTGGAATTCAACATTATGCAAACATAATTATTAGAACAAAGTCAAACTAGAGTCTTGGGCTTTAAGAGAGCTAATTTCAATAAACTTAAAGAGAGCTTGGGAAGAATTCCATGGATGAGAATCCTCAAGTGGAAAACAACTCAAGAAGCTTGGGAAATTTTGAAAAATGAGATTACAAAAGCCCAGTCTAGCACAATACTAATGAAGAAGAAAAATAACAGCTCCCAAAAGAAAGCAGCATGGCTGCATAAAGAACTCTCTGACAAATTGAAAGACAAAAAAGATAAGTATAAGAAATGGAAAGGGGGAGGGGGACATAACTAAGGCAGAATAACAGCAAATAGCCCAAGCCTGTAAAGATGAAGTGAGGAAAGCTAAGGCTCACAATGAAGAAAGGCTTGCCACAAAAATAAAAAAAAGCTTCTTCCAACATGTTAAAAACAAGAAAAAGGTTAAGGAAACAATTGGTCCATTGCTGGGAAAAAGTGGCAAGAAGGTGACAAGCAACAGGGAGAAAGCAGAACTATTTAACTCATTTTTTGGGTTCCACCACAAAACCGCGGTCGACTAAAGCGCGCTCGACGAAACCACGTACCTGACGTCATCACAGCGTGATGAAAAAAGCACGCTGTGAGCGGTAAATCTAAAATTAACGCGTAAACCTAAACCTAACCCCCCCAAACCTAACCCTAAACCTAACCCTAAACCTAACCCTAAACCTAACCCTAAACCTAACCCTAAACCTAACCCTAAACCTAACGCTAAACCTAACGCTAACCCTTAATGTAACCCTAAAACTAACCCTAACGCTTAACGTAACCCTAAACCTAACCCTTAACCTAACCCTAAACCTAACCCTTACCTTTACGTGAATCGGCTTGCTTTAAAAGCGCTTTTTAAAGCGCCCTTTTTTCTCCGCGGTCGTTGTTGTCGCGCTGCTGATGACGTCAGCGACGCGCTTTAATCGGGCACGCTTTAGTGGACCGCAGTTTTGTCGTGCTACACATTTTTTGCACCTGTCTTTACACAAAGGGCTAAAACAGTCTAACCTATCAAAAACAGCACCACAAAAATCAGATTAGGAACACAAGTTGAAATAGGGAAGAAAATGGTAAGTGAGCACCTGTCTACCCTAAATGAGTTCAAATCACCAAGACCGGATGGATTAAACCCCAGCGTTCTGAAGGAACTGGCAGACGAGATCTCAGAACCATTGAACTATATCTTTCAGAGATCCTGGAGCACCGGGGAACTGCCAGAGGACTGGAAAAGAGCTGATATGGTTCCCATCTTCAAAAAAGGGGAAAAAAATAGATCCAGGAAACTACAGACTATCAGCCTGACCTCAATACCAGGAAAGATTCTGGAAAAGATAAACAAGCAATGAATTAGTGAACACCTAGAAGTAAACAAAGTAATAGCCAAAAGCCAACATGGGTTTGTGAAAAATAGATCATGCCAGACTAATCTTATTGCATTCTTTGACAAAGTGACAAAATTAGTGGACTAGAGGAATGCCATCAATATAGTTTACTTGGACTTCAGTAAGGCATTTGATAAGGTAGACCATAACCTACTACTAGATAAAGTAGAAGAATGTGGGTTAGACAGCATCACCACCAGATGGATTCATAACTGGCTGACCAACCGCACTCAACCTGTAGTCCTCAATGGAACTACATCTGGATGGATGGATGCAGTGGAGGCTCTGTTTTAGGCCCAGTACTCTTCAACATCTTCAATGATTTGGGTGAGGGAATAAATGGGGAACTCATTTATCATTTGCAGATGACACCAAGCTGGCAGGAATAGGCAACACTATTAACAGCAAAGGCCTTTTAACAACTCACCTGAGAAAGGGGGAAAATCTTGCTCCTGATTGGTTGCACAGTTTGAATTTCCAAGACTTTGGTGGTCTCTTCCCTTTGTCTAGACCAGAGGTGTCAAACTCATGTTGTCATGTGACGTATCGCGACTTCCCCCCCCTTCACTAAACCAGGTGTGGGTGTAGCCAGCATGTGACGAATCTGGCCCACGGGCCAAGAGTTTGACACCCCTGGTCGAGACTGACAAATTGAGTTTATGGTTTCTCCCCCTTATTTCTTTTTTTCTGAATGTTCTCTGCCTGTTCTTGCAGCCATATCTATACCCTAAAAATAATAGAAATTGGTTCTTGAAAGATATTTCTTTTATGAGCTGAGCTGACAAGTGCTTAAATAAGCAAAGATTTATTCTTATTGTTCCTGTACAGATAGAGATTCAATGTCTAGAGCTGGGGAAACAGATTTGGGCTATTCTTTCCCTTTTTGCCATACTTTCTTTTCCACATTGCAGATCCTGGATACAAGAAGGATTCCCAGACATTTCTTAACAATATCAACTATGAAGAAGGCGATGAATTCTTCGACAAGAATTTGGCACTCTTTGAGGTGAGATCACTGCTCCTTACCCACTTCCACCATATACACACTCATGACCACAATGAAGCCCCAAATTTCCGTGGCTGTCAGATATTTGTTAAGTGAATTTTGTCCCGTTTATAACCTTTTTTGCCACTGCTGTAAAGTGAATCATTGCAGTTGCTGAGTTAATAACACAGTTCTTAAGTGAATCTGGCTTTCCCATTGACTTTGCTTGTCAGAAGGTCACAAAAGGTGATCACATGACTCTGGGACACTGCAACAGTCATAAAGATGAACCAGTTTCCAAGCATCCGAATTTTGATCAAGTGACCATTGGGATGCTGCAACGGTCATATGTGTGAAAAATGATCATCAGTCACTGTTTTCAGTGCCATTGTAACTTTGAATGGTCACTGAATGAACTGTTGTAAGTTGATATCAATATCAATCTATGTCTGTATTCTTTCTCCTTGTTCCCTGTAATATAATTTATGGATAAGACCTTTCATCTTAATTCAAGTTTCTGGGCTGTTACAAGTTCATAGAAAAAGTGCAGTTACTCTGAATTCTGCAGGTTGAACATTTTTTTACCTGCCTTTTAAAATCTACTCATATAATTGTAAAAAAAAAAAAAGTTTTGAAAGGGAGGCCAATCTTGTTTGAGTTTTCTGAAAGTCTGCGGAAGATTTAATGAAGGTGCAAAACAAGAATGCTTTGTATATACATAAGCCTGTGGAATAACTAGCTTGTTTATAATACACGCTTGTTTCCTTTAGTGTCCATCCTTCATCACTACTTTCAGTCCTTTATTGTCCGTCCCCCCCTTCATCGATCCTAAAGGGACTTTTCATTTAAATTTGTCCTCATGCCTACTGTCCCACTTTGTAGGAGGAGATGGATACCCGACCCAAAGTGTCTTCCCTGCTCAATCGAATGGCCAACTATACCAACTTGATGCAGGGAGCCCGGGAACACGAGGAGGCAGAGAATGTCCATCCAGGCAAGAAAAAGGTCACCAAGGTAAGGAATGGCTCCAAGAAGATTTATGGAAAGACATCTTGAGAGGAGGCCAAAAAAAAAAAGTGTTTGTCAGGGTTTGCTGCAGAAATCACATCCAGAAAGCACAGATAACTAATTCAGCTGGATTCATTAACGTCTTTATATACATAATAACACACGAGTAAATGTGCAATACCAATAGTGGATTCTCCAACGTGGTAGTAGTTACAGGGGAAACACAAGACAGCAGAGAGAATAGCAGAGATGAGTTTCAGTTTCAATTCAGCAGACAGACTAGATTAGTTCTCTTGCACAGGCTCAGAGCTACATAGGTAAGCCACGCCCAGGCTCCGAACCATCTGGCATAGCTCTCAGTCCCCAAATAGTTCCATTGACCCAGTTGCCATGCCTATACATTGGCTGACCTTGTTACCATGTCCTATTCCAGTTCATGAATATTCTGACAGTGTTTAAGATCAGGATTGATAGAATTGATATTTTCCTCCCTGATTATAGTAGAACTAGAGAAATCTGCTATCCTCAACATTTGATTTCCCCAAAACATGCTCTGGGCTTCTTACATAAGCTTTCATTTTTGTCTGCTCTGTAAGGAATATTTCTAAATCCTTGACTTATGCATATAATTCTTGAGATTTAAATAAGTAGGATTAGATTAACAAAAGCTGGCAGAGATACTTTTTTAAAATGTTGTTTTATATGCCTCACACATATGAGCTTTATTGACCTTTCTAGAATTTCTGAGAACATCAGCTTCCTCAGAAGCTTCACTTTGGTAGATCTTAAACATTACCTCAAAACTGATTATGCTCAGTGGACCTACTGATATTCAACTTCATTCCTTCTGACCACCATTGAGTCAGCATCTCGGAAAGCACTGTCACCTATCCTGAGCTCAAAGAACAGATTAACCTGAATCATATAGTTAGTAACTCTTGAGAAGTAGACAGGATCAAACAATCAAAGCCGAGGAATAGAGAAATTTCAAGTCTTCATTGTATAGATAGTCCTCCACTTAACGACCACAATTGAGCCCAAAATTTCTGTTGCTAAGCAAAACATTTCTTAACTGAATTTTGCTCCATTTTATGACCTTTCCTACTACAGTTGTTAAGTGAATTACTGCGGTTATTAGGTTGTAACGCCGTTGTTAAGTGCATCTGGCTTTCCTGTTGACTTTGCTTGTCAGGAGGTCGGGAAAGGTGATCACGCATGACCCTGGGACACTGAAACTGCCATAAATATGAGTCAGTTGCCAAGCGTCTGAATTTTGATCATGTGACCATAGGGATGCTGTAATAGTTGTGTGAAAAATGGTCATAAGTCATTTTTTTTTCAATGTCGTTGTAACTTTGAATAATTACTAAATGAACTGTTGTAAGTTGAGGACTTCTTTTATAGAAGTGTTGGGAAGTTTGATCTTAACACTCTGCCCGTCCTCCTCCTCTTCTATTAGATTCCACAGATGGGCACGTTCATGGGAGTCTACCTACCTTGCCTGCAGAACATCTTTGGAGTGATTCTTTTCTTGCGTCTTACTTGGGTTGTGGGTTCAGCTGGTGTGCTGCAAGCCTTTACCATTGTCCTTATTTGCTGCTGTTGTGTAAGTTACCCTCTCTTATCAAGTTTGTATCACAATATGTTACCGCAGTCTTTGATATACAGAAAAGCTTTGGGGGTGGGGGGTGGGGAAGGAAACTTCTGATCTTGAGGAAGGAGAAATTACACTCACCGACGTTAGCATCCCATGGCTGAGATGCCAGTGCAAAAATAATCCTCTTCGTAGATGTAGTCAGTTTTTGTGTTGAGATCATTGGTGGTCTTTATTTCCATATCTGTTCTTCCCCGTCTTTGTTTAATCTATTTCTTTAATTTCTTTTCTTTAATCTATTTCAACTCCTACCCTCAAAATGATGCTATAGGGCACTGCACACCAGAACAACTAGGCACAGGACTGTTTTCCCCCCGAATACCATCACTTTGCTAAAAAACTAATTCCCACAACAATGTCAAATTATCTACTAAGACTCTATTACTATCCTTCTTCTCTTCCTTCCTAGTGTCTATCTTTTCCCACTTATGACTATAACCATGTGGCTGGTATCTTTACAATTTATATTGTTTTATTTGTTTCCTAGTATAACTTGATTGCTTATTAGTAACCTATGACTATCTCTAAGTGTTGTATCTTATGATTCTTGATGAATGTTTTATTTTTCTTTATATACACTGAGAGCATATGCACCAAAGACAATTTCTGGTGTGTCTAATCCCACTTGGCAAATAAAGAATTCTATTCCTTCTTATTCTATTCTATTCTATTCTATTCTATTCTATCAAAAAAAATTCTATTCCATTATTCTGAATTTTTGCAAAGATCCTGACTGAAACCATTTTGCTTACTTCCACCTTGGTGTTTTGTCTTCGTTATCCTTAATAACAAAGAAAGCTAAAAGGAGAAGGGGCATAATTTGATTTTTATCAAAATGTAAAAGCGATTGGGCAGCACAGGAAGCAAATTTAGGTTTGGCAAAATAATAGCCAAAAGTTATATAAGTTCCATCAGTGATTCTTAGCACAGGACAAACTAAGAATTTGCTTCTGCCTGTATTTGTCTCCTCAATACTTCTGCTGTCTATTTCTTGTCTCCTCCTTAGACATTGCTGACAGCCATTTCCATGAGCGCCATTGCCACTAATGGAGTAGTGCCTGGTAAGTGCTAACATTTTAAAAACGGCCTTCCCCCAGGAGTGAAATTCAGCAGGTTCTGACAGGTTCTGAAGAACTGGTAGCTGAAGTTTTGAGTAGTTCGGAGAACTAGCAAATACCACCTCTGGCTGGCCCCAAAGTGGGGTGGGAATGGTGATTTTTCAGTATCCTTCCCCAGCCACAGCCACCAAACCACGTCCACAGAACCGAGAGTAAAAAAAATTTGAATTTCACCACTGCCTTCTCCCATGTGTACAGTACCAGCTTTCAAATCAGATCATATTCAGAGGTTTTCCTGAATTCTTTCCTCAGAAATCTGGTTAGTTGATATGGGGAATGTCCCCCCTTTCGCCGGTAGCCCACAAAGCATGGAATTCTTTCTCTAACCATGGTTATAGCAATAGCACATAGACTTAAAAACCGCCCCATAGTGCTTTATAGCACTCTTTGAGTAATTTACACAGTGTCAGCATATTGCCTCCAACAATCTGACTCCTCATTTTACTGACCTCGGAAAGATGGAAGGCTGAATCAACCTTGAGCAGGTCAGAATCAAATTCAAGGATCGGCAGTGGGCAGAGTTAGCCTGCAATACTGCACTCTAACCACTGCACCACTAGGGTTAGAAGTAGTCCTTGACTTACAACAATTAGTGACTGACGTTACAATGAGACTGAAAAAAAGTGACTTATATGTCAGTTTTTCGCACTTATGACCATTGCAGCACGGCCACATGATCAAAATTCAGATGCCTGGCAACTGACTCAAATTTATGACAGTTGCAGTCATAAATTGCAGAGTCATGTGATCAACTTTTGTGACCTTTAGCAAGCAAAGTCAATGAGAAGGCCAGATTCGCTTAACAAAGTTACTAACTTTACAGTGATTCAGTTAGCAAGGGTGGCAAAGGTCATAAAATGGAGCAAAATTCACGTAACAACTGTCTCACTAATTTTGGGCTCAGTTGTGGTCGTAAGGTGAAGGCAACTTATATTGTGTTTTGGGGAGCTGATGTTGTAGCTGCTGCTGGTTTTACTATTCTTGAGCTTATTTTTGAAAGCCACAGGGCAGGTGCTGCTAAAAAGTGAGGGGGTTGGAATGAGTGAAAAAGCAGGGATAATAAGCCAAAGAGCCTCTGCATCAGGGGTGATATTTGCTTACCTTCCCTACCGGTTTGCAAATGTGAGCATGCACGCTCACTTCACTCACACGTGCCATCTCCGTGCATGTGCACAGCCTTCTGTGCGTGTGCTTTTGGCAAAAAAGGGGGGGGGGGCTAAATGGGATGCTGTAGAGCCAGGGCAGGTGGGCAGGGGCCCCTGCGATTTCCACTATCGGTTTGGGCGAACCAGTCCAAACCGGTAGAGTACCACCTTTGCTCTGCATCTTCTGTCCTTGTTGCCTCTCTGCAGCTGGAGGATCATACTTCATGATTTCACGAGCCCTGGGCCCTGAGTTTGGAGGAGCTGTAGGACTCTGCTTCTATCTCGGCACTACCTTTGCTGTTTCTATGTACATCTTGGGGGCTATTGAAATCTTCCTGGTAAGTATTCAGCACCTCACAGGATAATCTATAAGATACAAGACGGTATTGTAATTGTGAGGTGTGTTAGGTCCTGCCAGTCGGCTACAGCTCCTACAAGAAGCAGGAGGCTGCGGATTGCTGTGTCTCTTGCTACCATCATGCCAACGCCCCATCTTTTTGTATTTTCACTCCTCTGACTAGGCCGAAGGTGACGTGTGACTCATTCTTGCCTCCTCTCAGATGTACATTGCCCCCAAGGCAGCCATCTTCCACAGCGATGATCCCCTGAAGGAGCCGGCAGCCATGCTGAACAACATGCGGGTTTACGGCTCGGCCTTCCTGCTGGTTATGGTGCTGGTGGTGTTTGTGGGAGTGCGTTACGTGAACAAATTTGCTTCTCTTTTCCTGGCCTGCGTCATCGTCTCCATTCTGGCTATTTACGCTGGCGTCATCAAGTCCTCCTTTGCACCTCCTGATTTTCCGTAGGTTACTAGCATATTCCGAGATGGCTAACCAAACTTCCATTGAAAGCTGTGGCCAGAGGCTGGCTTCCCCAGCATGCCGCCCCTAAAGGTGTTGGGAAATATAGAATGGCCTGTAAAAGAGCTCTGCTCTCCTTAGTGCTCTCTGAATTTGGTTGTTTTCTTGCAGATGTTTCGTTATCCAAACTAGCTAACATCTAGTGTAGTCTGCAACAAGCTAACATCTTGTCTAATCTGCAAGAAAACAACTCAGCTCAGAGAGCACCAAAAGCATCTCATTTCAACCCTGAGGTACAAATATCCTCCTTTATTGATAATTTCCTTCCCAACCCTAGAATGTCTAGTTGTGTGTACAAACAGAACAACAGCTCACCATTCCCTCAGATAGTAGCATGTACCAACTTTCACATTTATGAAGTCCAACCAATTTGTTCATCCTTATTTCTCTCTCCATTCAGTGTGTGCATGCTGGGGAATCGTTCCCTCTCCCAGCACCATATTCAGACATGTGCCAAGACTAAGGAGTATGGTAACCTCACCATACCCACGTTCCTGTGGACACGTTTTTGCAACCACAGCAATCTCCTCAATGCCTCTTGTGATGAGTATTTCCAGCACAACAATGTCACTGCTATCCAAGGAATTCCAGGACTAGCCAGTGGTGTTATTGCTGGTGAGAAAGGGTTCCTTATGTCTTTGACTAGCAAAATGTTGTTTCATTCTGTGTCGCTCTTTGAGTCATTTCTTAGATTTAGACTTAGAATAACTTTATTGTCACTTAGAATGTACACTGATCGGCATACATTAAAATGAAATTTCATTGCATACAGTTCTCAAAGGTCACCACCTCCAATATACACTACATAAACATGACAATACATACATACATACATACATACATACATACATACATACATACATATGCATGTACCCACATATAGTCTATAACACAGAGAAACAACACAGTCTAGTTCGGATGCATACATGTACATGGTGAGAAAAAAGAATTTTGCAAGTTTACCAGATAGACAGCATAGGGAACAAAGCTTTTATGGAATCTGCCAGAAATACTTTGAAACCTCCTGCCAGAGGGGAGCAACAGAAACAGACTGTGAAGTGGGTGTGTGGGGTCTCTAGCAATGCTTTGAGCTCTAACACATAGCGCTTATAAGCAATATCCTGAATAACAGCAAGCTATCTTCCTATAATCATCTCAGCTGCCCTTACCACTCTCTGTAAGGGCTTTCTATCTAAGGCACTGCTGCCACCAAACCATACAGTGATGCAGTTTGTTAAAACTCTTTCATTTGTGCCTCTGTAAAAAGTGGCCAGGATAGAAGGAGAAAGATTGTAGTAGTGACTGAAGTTTCTTTGGGCTACTTCTCGGTCTAATAGTTAAGAAGATCGTGGGATTGGAGGGGGTGGGGGGACACTATCACACTATCCAGAGCTCTTCAAATAAATGATGGGGTGATGGTGATAATGATGATGCCATAATTGCAGAGAATCTTTGGAGCAGCTATCTGACGAAAGGTGAAATACTTGAGAAGTCATCTTTGCACTCGGCTGATGTGGGAGGAGCTCTGAATCAGCAGTATGTCCTGGCTGATATCACCACTTCTTTTACCCTTCTTGTGGGTATATTTTTCCCTTCTGTCACTGGTAAGTGCCTGCATTGCAGTTGAGCTCTCTGTTCAGTGTGACTGCAAAAACCAAGCCATATTAGAAGGGCAGATTTGTTAGCTATGAGACCTGTATATAGCAGTTCACTTGGCGACCATTTGAAGTTACAACGGAACTGCTTATGGCCATTTTTCACACTTATGACCATTGCAGCTTCCTCATGGTCACGTGATTTACATTCACATGGTGTGCCCACTGACTCGCAGTTATGGCTGTTGCAGTGTGCTGGGGTCTTGTGGATACCCTTTCTTAACTTTCAGAAAAGCAAAGTCAATGGGGAAGTTAGATTCACTTAACAACCATGATTTGACAACTCTAGTGATTCACTTAACAAATGTGGCAAGAAAAGTCTCACTTAGCATCATAAATTTTGCTCTCCGTTGTGATCGTAAGTTGAGGACTACCTGTATTTGGGCTCCTGAAGATTTCATCTGCAATTTCTCAACTTTAGTAAAAGGAGCTTGATCCTGGCCAGATTAAGACCAATAGAAAGGCGATGTTCAGATGTATTGTTGCTTCCCCCACCCGCCCCCGAGTTGAACCAACTCTGCTTGCCCAGTTAACATTTAATTTTATCAAAGCCAAAAGCTTTTATATAAAATACCAGTCAGCACTGTTCCTTATTATTACTTCATTCAGTCACATAAAATGTTCATTCCAGAAATGGATCGACTCTTTTATTTAAATTGTGTTGTCTTCATAGGAATCATGGCTGGGTCAAATCGTTCAGGAGACCTAAGGGATGCCCAGAAATCTATTCCCATTGGTACCATCCTGGCTATTCTCACCACCTCTTTTGTGTGTATCCTTTGAAGCAGCTGGAAGCACCTCTGGATAACCAGCTTTCTTACATTCCATTCCTTCTAAAATCAGTTCAATTGGAAATCAGGATCGATGAGGACTGCTTTGCATAGTTTTATGATCATTTTGACACAGGCATGGACATGTTTTATCTATTTGTGAATCTGGAGCCTGTAGAGAACTAGCAAACAATTTCAGTTGCTCTTTTAGACCAGTATCTGGGTAGAGCAGAATTTCTCAACTTTGCCACTTGAAAATATCTGGATTTCAACTCATAGAATTCCTGAGCCAGCATGTCGGCTGGGGAATTAGCTCAAGTCCAAACATCTTAAAAGTTGCTCAGGTTGAGAAATACTGGTGTAGAGAGAGCTGACAGAACATCATCTTCGTCATTCTTGACCAAAGAAAATGCCTTCCTTTGCTTCTGGAATTTGGATTCTTTTAATAATGCCAGTATGCTGCTTTAATAAATTCCAGATGTTTGGGGGCACGTTGAACCCAGAATCCCCTCCAATGAGGATTATTGCTTTGTTGCCTTGAAATTATGTTTCCTTGCCCACAGATACAAAGCTACTGGCAAGGAAATAATCAAAGCTGTTTACAATTTCAGCCCTGTAGTTCATCTTGAATTGATACCAGGACCATGCCTTTGTTTGGCTGATACCTGGCTGGGATATGTTAGGATTAATAAGGAAGAGGATAAAAATGATTTGATAGTTAGCTTATGAGAAGACTGGTTGTTCATTTTTACTACCTTGTTCTTTGCACAAAATTTATCTTTGACTCTTGCCACACTAGATCTTAGCAATGTAGTGCTGTTTGGGGCATGCGTAGAAGGCGTTCTACTCAGGGACAAGTAAGTAATACCACCTTGGCTTTCTCTAAATCTTACAATTTTCCAATAGTAGAAACTGCTTGTACATTTGTGTGTGTGTGTGTGTGTGTGTGTAGATTTTAGATTTGGGTTGGCTATAAAGTTCCTTTCTGGTCAACATTGGGAATGCTTGATACATCCTTCTTTTTTTAAGCCGGATATTTATGATTAGAGATAGTTTGATGTATTGGTTAAGGCAGCAGTCCTCAACCCCTGGGGCATGGCCCACTAATGGACTCTGGCCCATTTGGAAATGGGCTGTATTAGCACTGGCCGATGCATGCGTGTGCACACGCAACTTGACTTGTGCACGTGCGCACACACGTACATACCTCAACTTGGTTATCAGCGGGCCAGTTCCCCTGTCCCTCCCCACCAGGCCATGAAACCATAAAGGTTGAGGACTGCTGGGTTAAGGCATCAGGCTAGAAACTAGGAGACCAGGAATTCTAGATCTGCCTTAGGCACAAAACCAGCTAGGTGACCTTGAGGTAGTTGCAAGCTCTCAGCCTTAGGAAGCACTTGCCAAGAAAACTTCAGGCAGTTGCCAATACTCAAAGGCAGGTATGTGTTCACGCACACAAATTGTTGTTAGCAATTTCTTTTGCTCCTTTTCTGTGGCTTGGATCTAGTTAGAATGCAATTATACATCTGTTTTTGCAGGAATAGAATAGAGTAGAATTCTTTATTAGCCAAGTGTGATTGGACAGACAAATAATAAAGGCCTTTTGAAGTTGCTTTCAATAAGGTAAAGGTAAAAGGTAAAGGTTCCCCTTGCACATATGTGCTAGTCGTTCCTGATTCTAGGGGGCAGTGCTCATCTCCGTTTCAAAGCCGAAGAGCAAGCATTGTCCGCTGACGTCTCCATGGTCATGTGGCCGGCAGGATTAAATGCCGAAGGTTCACGGAACACTGTTAGCTTCTCACCAAAGGTGGTCCTTATTTTTTCTACTTGCATTTTTACATGCTTTTGAACTGCTGGGTTTGCAGAAGCTGGGACAAGTAATGGGAGCTCACTCCGTTACGCGCCACTAGGGTTTCAAACCACCGAACTGTCGACCTTTCTGATCGACAAGCTCAGCGTCTTAGCCACTGAGCCACAGTGTTCCTTTTTGCTTTAAATATTATTTGCTAAATAGCAACAATGCCAAAGGCCTCACATCCATCTGGCCTCTTTATGAACTTTCCAGATACCTTGGGATGATCTCTTTGTGACAGAAGCTACTAGACCAGATGGGCTTCCCCTGATTCAGGAAAATTTTCACATATAGGAGTGCACACTATGAATTCGTATTATTTCTCATTGGAATTAGAAGGATCTTTGCAATGAATTTGTATGGATCTAACAATAAATATAGTACAGGTAGTCCTCGACCTACGACAGTTCGTTTAGTGGCCATTCAAAGTTACGACGCTGAAAAAAGTAACTTAAGACCATTTTTCACACTTACAACAGTATCCACATGATCACGTGATCAAAATTCAGATGTGTGGCACCTGACTCATATTTATGACAGTTGCAGTGTCCCGGGTTGTGTGTGATCCCCTTCTGTTAACTTCTGACAAGGAAAGTCAACGGGGAAGCCAGATTCACTTAATAACCGCATTACTAACTTAACAACTGCAATCAATTATTCACTTAACCGCTGGGGCAAGAATGGTCGTGAAATGGTCGTGAAACTCACTTAGCAAAAGTTTTCACTTAGCAGTATGAATTTTGGAACTCAGTTATGGCCGTAAGTCCAGGACTGCCTGTAGAGCATATCATTTCTTTCCCTAGTTTGCTTCAGATGTACTTCTAGCCGTGAAACTTTTAAGGATTCAACTTAACAACATTTCATTCTTGTGTCCATCCGATAGATTTGGCGACACAGTAAAAGGGAACCTGGTAGTGGGCACCCTCTCCTGGCCATCCCCTTGGGTCATTGTCATTGGTTCGTTCTTCTCCACGTGTGGTGCTGGGCTGCAGAGCCTCACCGGTGCACCCCGGCTGCTGCAGGCCATAGCTAAGGACAACATCATACCTTTCCTGCGGGTGAGTGGCCAAATTTTGCTTTCAGATAGCAATAGTGCTTAGACTTCTATACCACTTCACCGTGCTTTTATAGCCTTCCCTAAGCGGTTTACAGAGTCAGCCTATTGCCCCCAACAATCTGGGTCTTCATTTTGCCCCCCCTCGGAAGGATGGAAGTCAACCTTAAACCTGGTGAGATTCGATCTGGCAAATTGCAGGCAGCAGAAGTAGCTGCACTCTAACCACTGCGGCTCTTGGAGAGGATGTGTACGGTTAAACCGTATGCTCTCTGCTTCTCTCACACGTACATTCATTTTAGGTTTTTGGCCACGGTAAAGCCAATGGGGAGCCCACCTGGGCTTTGCTTCTGACCGCCGGCATTGCAGAACTCGGGATCCTGATTGCATCCTTGGACATGGTTGCCCCTATTCTCTCCATGTAAGTGTCCTCTTTCTTCTGGGTTGGGGTCCCCAAGGAAACGCCCAATGCTGACACCAACAGATGTTTTTTCTAGGTTCTTCCTGATGTGTTACCTCTTCGTCAACTTAGCCTGCGCCTTACAAACTTTACTACGCACTCCCAATTGGAGACCACGCTTCCGGTATTACCATTGGTAAGGACGCTCTAGTACCTAATCGTTGAAAAGGGAGGGAACACAAATGGTTGCAGAAAACGAAGAGGGTGTGGAAAATCTAGACTCCTAACTCCTTGCAGGCCATTATGACAAAATAAATGTGGCCTGCAGATTATATGTAAGAGGACAAAGTGGGCCAGCAAGATCAATAAGTTGTTCGTCTTCTCTTTGGTTGAATTCTAGCTCCCATGGTTATTAGGAAACTCTGAGTGTGTGTGTACCCTTCTTCCAATTTCTCTCCTCATAGGATACTCTCCTTTGTGGGCATGAGCATCTGTGTGGCGCTCATGTTCATCTCCTCCTGGTATTACGCAATTATTGCAATGGTGATAGCTGGCATGATCTACAAATACATTGAGTATCATGGGTGAGTTGCTCCTGAACTGTTTTGGATTGGTTCTGTGTGGCCTTTGCTCAGCGAGGATTTCTTGTCATTAGAGTTACTCCCTCCCTAACCCCGATCCTAACCCCTGCCTTAACTTAATAATAAGCACCTGGGTTCTGCATACATGGCCTGAATACATGTTTTGCTCCGTTTGCAACAATTCTGGAAAGGACAGGCTTACTGTGACAAGCTTGTTTGGCTGAACTGTGCTTCCCTTGCAGGGCTGAGAAGGAATGGGGAGATGGCATCCGTGGCTTGTCCCTGAGTGCTGCCCGTTTTGCTTTGCTGCGCCTTGAGGAGGGGCCACCCCACACCAAAAATTGGAGGTAGGGAAGCCACAGACTGCTTTCGGACTCTTGTTGCCTCAACATGGGGCAATGCTGCATAGAAAACACAAACTCAAATTCAGAATGGAGCTGGAAGGGACCGTGGAGGTCTTCCAGTCTAACCCCCTTGCTCAAACAGCAAACCCGGTACCAGGCTTGTCAAACTAGCGGCCGGTGGCCTAGATACGTCACGTGTAGGCCACGCCCACCCCGGCTCATGCAAAGGCAAAAAACATCGTGATCAGGCCCGTGACATGACCGAGTTTGACACCTGTGCCCTACACCATTTCAGACGATGCACAGTCTCTTTTGAAAAACCTCCAGTTATGAACTGCCCGTAACCTCTGAAGGCAGGCTGTTCCACTAGTTAATTGTTCTGTTAGGAAATTTCTCTTTAGTTCTAGTTTGCTTCTCTCCTTGATTAGTTTCCATCCATAGTTTCTTGTCCCACCCTCAGGTGCTTTGAAAAATAAGCCAATTCTCTCTTCTTTGTGGCAGCCCCTCAGATACTGGAATACTGTTATCATCCCCCTAATCCAGTGGTTCTCAACCTTCCTAATTTCACGACCCTTTAATACAGTTCCTCATGTTGTGGTGACCCCCAAACATAAAAAAAATAATTCATTGCTATTCTATAACTGTACATTTGCTACTGTTATGAATCGTAATGTAGATATTGATATTGGAAGACTGCTATCATATCACCCTTAAGCCCTTCTTTTCATTCAACCAGACATACCCCAGTTCCTGCAACTGTTCTTCATATGTTTGAGCTTCCAGTCCCCTAGTCCTCTTGGTTGCTCTTCTTTGCACTTTTTCTATACTAGAGTCTCCACATCTTTTTTATAGAGGCAGCCAACATATTGTCTGCTCCTAAATTTTGGGTCTGAAAAGAATCACATACTGGAGGCTGGACAACCTCGGCTGCTATATAACCATACACACACATTCACAGAGACACACAGTGGCTTTATTCCCACAGCCTTCTTAACTAAGTTGCCTGCAGCTGCATTCACAAACTTGCTTACCCTCCCTGGATGGATCTTCAACCTGGTTTGGGGTTGTTTGCAGGAGTGCTCTTAACCTTGGTGGTGGTGGTAAGCTTAACCTTAATTTATTGGGCAAACGTTGTGCATTGTTTATTTTTTATTTTTTTAAAGTTTTTTATTTTTTCTTTCAAGTTCATTCACAAATATACACTCTTATAATTACCATTAATTATATCATTATCATTAATCATTTATCGTTATTTTCTTAACAAATATATAGAATACAGTTTGGGTCACTTTCTTGCCACTCCATTTTATTTTGCAACAACCTTGCTCCTTCTGTCTTCTTTACCTCCCTTCTCTGCCTTCTTCTTTCCTCCTCTCCCTCCCTTCTTCTTCCCCTCTCTTTCCTTCCCTCCTCTTCTCCTCCTCCTTACCCTCTCTCCTACTTTTACTTCCCCTCCTTTGCTTCCCCTGCTTTAACCCTTTCTTCCTTTCCCTCCTCCTCCTTCCTCCCTTCTTCTTCCCGCTTTCCTCCCCTCCTCCTCTCTTCTCACCCTCTCTCCTACTCTTAATTCCCCTCCTTTACTTCCTCTGCTTTTACCCTTTCCCTCCTTCCTCCCTTCTTCTTCCCCTCTCTTTCCTTCCCTCCTCCTCTCTTCTCCTCCCTTCTGCCCTCCTACTCTTGATTCCCCTTCTTTGCTTCCTCTGCTTTACCCTTTCTTCCTTTTCCTTCTCATCTTCCCTCCTTTCCATTGTTGCCCTTGCTTATTTACTTTCTCTCATGGGTTCTCAGAGTGGCATTTTAGGAAATCCAACTTTATATTTTCATACATATCATTTCCTCTGTTATTTTATTTCTAATATTAATTCCACTTGTATCATTTTTTAAATTGTTATCTTGCATTGCATTTTTTTCTCTTTTCCTTTGTGCATGGTTTATGGTACTTTTAGCAAGCAGGTTTTCATTGTGTGAATGGGGCCAATTCAGGCTCCTGAGCTTGGCTCTTGATGACAGGTCTGGTTGTGGATTTAGATATAGTTAAAAGTACCTGGCAGCGGCATGGAAAACATAGCTGAGCGCACGCCCCACACAATTATAGGCCGGAGCAGGACCTAAGCCCCTCCCTCCCTCACAGGAACACTTTCCCTCCATTACGAAGTCTCCAGGGCTAATTATACGGGGCGTGCATGCACACCTATGTTTTTTACGGCGTGGAGCCACAGCGACGCTCTGCGTGGCCATTCCGGAGCCCATCCACGTGGATTTCAAGGAATGTGAGGTGGATTCTAAACTCTAGCGCTGGTCTCAGTGACCCCTGTGAATTGGTCGTTCGACCCCAAAAGTCCTTCTTTTCTCTAGATTAGACAAACCCAAATCCTGCAACCATTGCTCATGTTTTTAGCCTCCAGGCCTTTAATCATCTTGGTTGCTCTTCTTTGCACTTTTTCCAAAGTCTCAATGTCTTTTTTAACACTGTGACTAAAACTGGATGCACTATTTCAAATGTGGGCTTCCTAAAGTTTTATCAAACGGAATACTCACGCATGTGGATTTACCTGTATCATTTGCTGCAGAATAAATTCTTACACCTGTGTGCTTTGGGGCAAAAGTCTAAATTCATCTGCTCCTTCAACTCTTTAACATGTGCATGTTGGGCTTCCATTTCTCTCCAGGCCACAATTGTTGGTGCTGTTAAAGTTGGATGAGGATCTCCATGTGAAGCATCCACATCTGCTCACCTTTGCTTCCCAGCTGAAAGCTGGCAAAGGACTCACTATTGTAGGTTCGGTCATGGTGGGCAACTTCCTGGAGTGTTACAGTGAAGCACTGGCTGCTGAACAGGTGAGATTTCATGGAAGTGCATTTCAGCTGAGCGGGTGCCACCGTTTAAGGTAGGACACTACAAGAAGAGCAGCTATATCAGTGTAAAGCAAAGCTTTTGGATAATTAGAGACAAGAAAATTAGGAGAACGCCTGATATTTCATCTTTCAGTTGGTTCAGTGATGTGTCTTCTCCAGCTAACATGTTTCCCAAGAGCTCAGGAATTAAGCTGCCCTTCGCAATCTGGCTACCTAAAATCATCTACCTGTACTTTTGTTAAAAGGGGTTTTTCAAGCTTGCCATATCATGAAATGTAAATTAGAATTTTGTGTTCAGTCAAGCTAACATTGTTGGATGATGCCATCCTAAGGTTAGAATAGAATAGAATAGAATTGGGAACAGAAATAGGAACAAACCCTGGAAGTCCTTGCCCAACACCCAGCTCAGGCAGGAAACCCTGTACCAGTGATCGCTAACCTTTTTGTCCTCAGGTGCCAAAAACACAACAATGTGTGCGGGTGTGCCCACATCCACAATGCAATGTGCTCCGCCTCTTATGCATGCGTGCATGAACACACACACACCCCGTGCCCCATTTGGGCCTAGCAGGCATCCCTGAAGCCTCCTGGGACCAAACACAGGCGGGAGAGGGGTCACTGCAACCCCCCGCACCTCATTTTGAGCCTAGCAGGCCTCCCTGAAGCCTCCTGGGACCAAAAATGGGGCACGGGGGAGCACCACTCCCCCCAGCCCATTTTGGGCCTAGCAGGCTTCCCTGAAACTTACTGGGTCCAAAAACTGGATGTGAGGGGCATGCCGCACCACCTCCATCCTCCCTCTGCACATGCGCACGTCTCCCCTATGTGCAGCAGAGACCCAAAAATTAGCTGGCCGGTGGGAGGCGTGCGTGCCATAGGTTTGCCGTGTTAACAGCATTTATAGAGAGCATCTAATATCTAAAGGTAACCCATGACCTACGACCACAATTGAATCTTTTTTGCGGCTAAGCGAGACAGTTGTTAAGTTGTTTGTCCCATTTTGCAAGATTTCCTGCCACAGTGGTTAAGTGAAACACTGCAGATGCTAAGTTAGTAAGACCGTTGTTAAGTGAAAGTGGATTCCCCATTGACTTTGCTTATCAGAAGGTCTCCTACAGGGGATCGCATGACCCTGCGCACGGCAACCATCATTAAATATAAACCAGTTGCCAATCATCCAAGTATTGATCACGTGACAGTATGCTGCGACAGTCAGAAGCGTACAAAAAGTCATAAGTAGCTTTTCAGTGTAGTCGTAACTGAATGGTCAGAAAACAAACCGTTGTAAATCAAGGGCTACCCGTATATTACAGATTTTCGCTCTTCTTCAGAACGGAATCATCAGATACTTTCTAATGAATCCATGCACTGTGTTCAGGTCTAAAGGACCATCTTTATATGTAAATCCTCATAGCTCTACATTACAATATAGGTCCATGAATGGCACGCATGCCCAAAGTAGCATGCAAAGCCATGTTGCCCGGCACACCCAGCCTTGCCTGTTTGTTTTCTGGGGTGCATATGCGTGCGACAATCAGCTCTCCTTCGCGCACATGGCTGTGCCGAAAACCAGCCTGCACATGTGGGCCAACAAGCTGATGGTTGGTTGGCCCCTGGAGGTTTGGCTTTTCTGGAGCGCGGCTTCGACGAGGGTGCGTGCCCACTTCCGTGCGACCTTTTCAGCACTTGGTGCCAAAAAGGTTCGTGGTTGCTGATATACGTAGTCCCCAACTTGCGACCACAATTAAGCCCAAAATGTATGCCGCTAAATGAGAAATTTATTATGTTGAGTTCTGGCCCATTTTACAACTTTTCTTGCCACATTCTTGTAAGTGAATCGCTGCAGTTTTTAAATTAGTAAACCAGTTGTTGAATGAATCTGGTTTCCCCATTGACTTTGCTTGTCAAAGGGGACAACCGTCAAAAATGTGAATAAGTTGTGAAGCAACTGAATGTAAATCACGTGGCCATGAGGATGCTGCAGCTGTCATAAGTCTGGAAAAATAATCCTAGGTCACTTTTTTCAGTGCCGTTGTAACTTTGAGTGGTCATTAAGTAAACTGTTGTAAGCCAAGGATTACCTGTGAAGTTTCCTCTGAGTAGCTTTTTGCAGCTTTGCCTTTAAGCTGCTTTAAGAGCCGTGGTGGCGCAGTGGTTAGAATGTGGTACTGCAGGCTATTTCTGCTGAATACCGGTTCCCTGCAGTTTGACGATTTGAATCTCACCAGGCCGAGTCAGCCTTTCCATCCTTCCGAGGTGGGTAAAATGAGGGCCCAGATTGTTGAGTGCAATAGGCTGACTCTGTAAACTGCTTAGAGAGGGCTGTGAAGTACTGTGAAGCGGTAAATAAGTCTAAGCGCTATGGCTATTGCTATCTTGCTGGGCTTCACCCGCCCATGAAAAATCCAGCTTTCCCTTTTTGTCTTAAGTGCTTTTGCTGTTGCTGTTTCAGACCATCAAACATCTGATGGAGGCAGAACGTGTGAAAGGCTTCTGCCAGATCGTGGTGGCTGCCAAGGTGCGAGAGGGCATCTCTCACCTCATTCAGTCCTGCGGGCTGGGCGGCATGAAGCACAACACGGTGGTGATGGGCTGGCCGAATGCCTGGCGCCAGAGTGAGGATGCCCGTGCTTGGAAGACCTTTATTGGTACGGTTTCCCTACGGGGCAAAGCAGTTGGGGGGCGTGAGGTCCCAAGAGTCAACCAAACCAATTGCGTAAGTTCCTCTTCCTGTTCTCCAGGCACTGTCCGCGTGACCACCGCTGCCCGCCTGGCCTTGCTCGTGGCAAAGAACGTGGCTTTTTACCCTAGCAACGCAGAGCCTTTTTCCGAGGGCAACATTGATGTCTGGTGGATTGTGCACGATGGAGGGATGTTGATGCTCCTCCCCTTCCTTCTCAAGCAGCATAAGGTGATGATGGGCAGGCACTGCTGAGACACGGAGACGGCGTTAATTGGCAGAGCGGAGTTTACTGATTTCCCTCTCTCCCTGCTTCCAAGGTTTGGCGTAAGTGCAAAATCCGCATCTTTACAGTAGCCCAACTGGAGGACAATAGCATACAGATGAAGAAGGATCTGGCCACCTTCCTTTATCACCTTCGTATCGAGGCAGAGGTGGAGGTCGTTGAGATGGTGAGTGACACAATTTGGTGGGGGGTTAGAAACACATCTAGCAATAGCAGTACCACTTTGACTTATATATCACTTCACAGTGCTTTACAGCCCTCTCTAAGCGGTTTACAGAGCCAGTCTGTTGCCTTGACCCTCCTTTTACTGACCTCAGAAAGATGGAAGGCTTGAGTCGTTGAGACTCGAACTGCTGAAATGCTGGCAGTCGACAGTCAGCAGAATTAGCATGCAGTACTGCATTCTAACCACTATGCCACCTTGGCTTTGTCTAATGGGGGGAAAAGAGATTAGAGGCATAACTTATAGATAGAAACATATCCAATGAGGGAAAAGAGATTAGAGCTATACAGCTTGTCCTTGACTTAAGACCACAGTTGAGCCCAAAATTTCTGTTGCCAAGTGAGACGTTGGTTAAGGGACATTTGCCCCATTTTACGACATATCTTGCCACCATTAAGTGAAACTGCAGTTGTTAAGTTAGAAACACGGCTGTTAAGTGAACCTGGCTTCCCCATTGACCTTGCTTGTCAGAAGGTTGCAAAAGGGGATCATGTGGCCCTGGGATACCGCAACCATCATAAATACATGCCATTTGCCAATTTTGATTACATGACCATGGGCATGCTGCAACGGTCATTAAGTGTGAACAATGGTGATAAGTCACTTTTTCAGTGCCATCAGCGTTTTGGCCACTAAATGAATTGTTGTAAACAGAGACGTATTTAATTGGGAAAAAAGGGATTAGAGACACATCTAATGGATAGAGACATATCCAATGAAGAAAAAGGGATTAGAAATATATCTGATGGACAGAGATATATTTAATGGGGCAAAAGGGATTAGAGATATTTGATGGAAGCCACACTCATACTCATTCCTGATTCCTTTAGCATTGCCCACTACCTGCCCCCAAGTTACAAGTGACTTCTTTCACCATGGGAACAAGGATCAAAAAGAGATGTTTAAAAAATGTGTTCCCTTTCAAGGAAAGAATTATAGGCTGGCTAGTCTTCTTTTGCACAGAATGACTGTAGACATGTATATTCCTAGAGAAGTCCATCTGTGCAGATGTGCCATTGGTTGAAATATGGCTAAGGTTACGAATGACAGAATAATATTGGACCTAGCCAGGGGTTACAATGCAATGCAATGCAATAGCAGAATTGGAAGGGACCTTGGAGGTCTTCTAGCCCAACCCCCTGCCTAGGCAGGAAACCTTATACTGTTTCAGACAAACAGCTATCCAACATCTTCTTAAAGACTTCCAGTGTTGGGGCATTCACAACTTCTGGAGGAAACTTCTGTTCCACTGATTAATTGTTCTAACTGTGAGGAAATTTCTCCTCAGTTCTAAGTTGCTTCTCTCCTTGATTAGTTTCCACACATTGCTTCTTGTTCTACCCTCAAGTGCCTTGGAGAATAGATTGACTCCCTCTTCTTTGTGGCAACTCCTGGATGTTGTGGTTTGTCAGATGAGTCAGAGGAGGCGGAATGGGTGCCTGGAATCGGAGCCTGCAGAAGGCTCTAAGGAGCAAGAGGACTCAGAGCCAGATGGCAGAGCAGGACCCCTCTACTTACGCTCAGGCAGAGAGCATTTTGGGGCCTGAGCTAAGCGAAGGGGAGGAACAGCTGGGTCCCATCCCGGATGCGAGTATGCACAGAGAGGAAAAGGGAGCAATAGAGGGCATGGGGCCGGCTATTCAGGAAAACATGGAGCCGTTAACAAGCCCCTCCCTGGCTGCAACATAAAGAGGAGGGGTGTGGGAGGCGCCGGTTGCTGTAGGCTACTGTCCATGCTACAGGAGATATCCCTCCGTTGAATTTCTTTGCCAGGATTTCTTTGCCAATACTCAGGTTGCTCAGGACTCTTTGGGATAGAGGTGCTAATGGAGGCTCCCTGTGGGGAACTCAGAGACATTGCAATTAGCTCAGCCGGTGTGAGCAGAGACTGCTACTGCTTGTTGAAACATCTAAGGACTGGTTACCTGGGGTTTTGTCCATGAATGCAGTTTATTCCTGCCTTGTCAAATAAGAAGGATTTTTTTCCTCACAAGGAAGCAGTTGAGTAGTACTCGAGAAAACTGGGTCAGAATGTGGGGCTGGGAGGGTTGTCCAATATCAGCTGTCCCTTTTCTTCTCTTGCAGCATGACAGCGATATCTCTGCCTACACGTATGAACGCACTTTGATGATGGAGCAGCGCTCTCAGATGTTGCGCCAAATGCGCCTCTCTAAAACAGAACGGGAACGTGAGGTGAACTGGGCTGAACCAAAGGTGGGGAAAAATAGGCTGAAAAAGAGCAACCGATTTGGGTTTCTTTTTCACTAAAGCATCAGTGATGCCTTCCTTGTATATAGGCCCAGCTTGTGAAAGACAGGAACTCAATGTTGCGGCTGACCAGCATTGGCTCAGATGATGATGAAGAGACAGAGACCTACCAGGAGAAGGTGCACATGACCTGGACCAAGGACAAATACATGGCTTCTCACGGACACAAATTCAGGACCCTGGAGGGTTTCCAAGATCTGCTCAACATGCGTCCGTAAGATGTCAATTACTGGGTTATTTCTGATATATGTCATTAAACTTTTCCTATTTGCCATTTGTGGTGGCGTAGTGCTTAGAAGGCAGTATTGCTGGCTAATTCTGCTAACTGACAACTGCCAGCAGTTTGGAAGTTCAATTCACACCGGTTCATGGTTGACTCTGCCTTCCATCCCTCTGAGGTTGGTAAAATGAGGACCCAAACTGTTGGGAACAATATGCTGATTCTGTAAACCATTTAGAGAGGGCTGTAAAGTGGTAAGTCTAAGTCCTGTCGCTATTGCTATTCTGCTTCCAAATTCTTCTTGGAAAGTGATACGAAACCTAGCTTAATCTTACCACAATCCTGTCTGGGTTTTATTATAAATGTGTTTCATATTTTCCACCATAGATCTCATTGTTTCCCATGAGTAATGCTCTTCATTTCCAGCATGTGCCAGGGTTCTTCTTGTATTGATTTATTTCATATGGCGTTAATGTTTGGAAATGTTTAGAAATGTTTATTCCATTTGTATGCCTCCCTATTCCCGAGGGACTCAGAGCGGCTAACAAACAAAGGTGGGGGGGGGGAATACAAACAACAAAACATGTTATGTTAATGCATAACAGCAGTGCATACAATTCACAAAAATGGCATATAAAATGTGTTTCAAAATATAAAACACCCAGGATTGTGAATTATTTTAAAAACCCACAATATTAATGATAAATTAAATTAAATTATGTACTAGAGTGACTAAGTTTATGTCCTGATATCTAGATAGTTTAGCCATTGGACAGCAGTGCCCTCGAGGGTGGAGTTCTTGCAGGGTCTGGGTCACCTTTTGATGGGGCATTCTGTTGTAATATGATCTAAAGCTTACAGGATGGTCCCTTAGTCACAGTATTATCAACCAATCCCCATTTGAATTTCCAATATTGGCACCTGCTGTGGTTGGTTCAGATTTGGTTGAGTGTATTGTAGCCTACCAGTGGTCAGCAGAGCTGGACAGTGAGGTGGTTAGAGAGGAACATGGGCCAGTCCTGGAGGCTGGGAAAGGCTCAGCCAAGGGCTGTGCCTTGGAGGCAGAGATGGGGCCGAGGCTGTTTGGCAGTGATCAGGTACCTACGGAGCTAGACAGTAGTGAGGCAGAGAAACAGCTAGAGCCTGTTTACAGTGTGCGCATGCGCAGATTTGCCAGAAGAAAAGAACAACTCAGAAATCAGGGTAGACTTGGCAGTAAAGTTACAGGAGGAAAGTGATTGGCCCCTCCCATAGGAAATAAAAGAGGAGTGGAAGGGAAGTGGAAGGAAACAATTCGTTCGTCGTTAGATTCATTTCGGGAGTGTGAAAATCTGCCCGTGAATCTCAAGAGACTCTGTGCCTAGCCTTTCCTTGCACAGAGCCTCATTTGGAAAATATTTACATGGCAGCTTTCCAAGATTTCACATTCATTTAATAAAAGGGTTTTTTTTCGGGTCCAGGACTCTGCCTTGTGCTTTTTGGGGAAGCCTAGATCAGAACAGAGCGTTGACCTGTTTTTCCTTGGAAGAGGGACATTGTGTTGGGTCGGACACTAAATTAAACAGATCTGGGTTAGAAGTTGCCCATTAGAAGTTTTTGCTAATACTTTTAGTTTGCTTTTCTGCAATTACCATGTCATTCCCTCTTCTTTTAGGGAGGAATGTCTGGCTGTGTTATTTTCAGTTTCTAATCCATAATAAATACCTTATTTTCTTACAAGCCAGTCTTAGGCTAGAGATTAGAAATACTGGTAAAGCTTGCTGTATGGATATATTTATATGGTTTTGCTATTTTGTTCCCCTATCCCCAATTTAGGGATCAGTCTAACGTGCGACGTATGCACACAGCTGTCAAGCTCAATGAAGTTATTGTCAACAAGTCCCATGAGGCTAAGCTTGTGTTGCTGAACATGCCTGGGCCACCACGAAACCCTGAAGGCGATGAAAACTGTATCCTTTTCTACCGGGTACTGGAAGGAGTGGAGGTGGCTCTGAAGAATCGTGTTGTGTTGTTCCTTTGACTCTTTTCCACCCGCAGATATGGAATTCCTGGAGGTGCTCACTGATGGGCTGGAGCGTGTGCTGCTTGTACGAGGCGGAGGCAGCGAAGTCATCACCATCTATTCATAGAGGAGGGAGGGAGGGGGGGGTCTTCCTCCTGATGAACTGTGTTCGGATGGATACTCGCTTTCCTACCTGTTCCCATGTGCCACTTGGATCTCCCGAGGAGACCAGCTATTACCGCCACACCTATTTGCTTTCATTTCTCGTGGCAATTCAGGGTCTTCAAATTGGGCGTTTCCCCTCACCCCCACTGTTTGGAGGATGGATAATTGGCAGCTTCTTCAGCTTCCATCGAATTAGGAGCTGTGCGCTAGAATCTTCACAAAGGCTTGTCATTTGAGGGAAATTTAGAGATAGGTAGGCAATTGCTCTGTCAACCCTCTCAAGAAATGTAGGAGCCGTGTGTTGCGAGTAGTATTTCTGCAGGGCATTTAAAGAGGAGCAAAAGATCAGGAAAGGAGTGACACAATCCATCAGCTGAAGCAGCTGGTTTGGCCCAGTTGGAGAAGATGTTACTTGTCACTATCATGATAAGAGGAACAAGAAGGGAAAGGAGATCCTGCTGGGTGATTTAGAAAAAGGGAAATCCATCCTTCATTGTGCTGTTTTCTCTTGGTCAGCACCAGTCTCTTTGCTTCCCTTCCCACTGAAATCAAGGCCGCAATAAGCTCTCAGAAAGTTGGAAGTCACTTTTCAGTGTGCTTAACCCTGATCCCTTGTGGTATTCTGTGAATCAGATATGCTGTTTGCTGATAAGGGGAGAGAATGGCTGCTCCCCAAGTTAGGGTGGAAGCAGCCTATTGATGGGGAAATCTCTCTTCCATCTGGCCTTTGCACTTCTACCTAGTCGAGCAACTGCCTTTTTCCTCTTTTTATAAATAATTCTGTAGAACCGCAGCAGGTGGCTGTCATACTTTGTTCTCACACATTGAGAGGAAAAAGATTTCTATTCTGAAAAACAGGGTTTTCTGATTTTTCCAAATTGCCCTCTTGGCTTTTGAAGAGGTCCATCTCTTCTTCCAAGCTTGGATAAGAAGAAAACTTAATGCCACGTCTTCTGTGCCAAGCAAGATGGCCCTCTTTGATGTCAGTGACAAGGATATACAGCTTTCTTTTATCACATGTTTGGGATGGAGTTTTTTTCCTTACCTCTACAGAAGCAAACTTAGGGAAAGGTGCTGTGTCTATTTTTGTCCTATCTAATTTCAATGATGGATGTCTCCTTCTCCTGGTAGCTCTTGCTCAAGAATAGAATACAGGGACCACTCCCTCGGGGTAGCCTTAAAAGACACATCTCAAGCCTCTCGTTTTATTTTTTAAAAGAGAATTTCACAGACATCTCTTTATTTTGGCTGAGACCTTTTTTTAATTTATTCAGGGTGCAACCTTGTTTACATCGCGTCAAATTTGGGAGTGTGATTTTTTTTTTGCTTCTCGAATTATGTAAAGAATAAACATTTTATATACAATTTTCTTTTAAATTTTAGTTGTGCCTAAGCGGCTCCACTTGCGAAGCTCATGTATTCATTACGTAACATTCATCCACTTTACAGCCTTGGTATCATTTATGAAAAGACAGTTAAAATAAATAAGGGCATATGTTTACATTTTCCACATTTTGAAAAGAAAACCTACATCCAGTGCTCTAATTCATACAAATATGACTTTGAGATTAATGTGAACAGGTTATTGAATAACAAGTTTATCCTCCGCCCCCGCCCCCCAGTAAATCAGTTATCAGTGGCTTAAGAATTAGGTAATATACATGAATTTTGGAGTAGCTGTTTGTTCTCCATCATAAAGGTAAAAGAGTCCCTGTGGATTTTACTCCACTAGTTGTTGCTGATTAAGCTGGCAATGCTCATCTCTCAAGGCCATTGAGCCAGCACTGTCCGAAGATATTATCACACTCATGTGGTCAGCACGATGTCACAGATGGCTATTACCTTCCTGCTGAAGTGGTACCTATTTACTTACTCGCATTTGCAAGCTTTGACAGGAGCTGGGGCGAGGACGGGAGCTTACCCTGTCGCATGGCACTTGGGTCTCGAACCTGTACTGCTGGCTTTCCAGCCAACAAGCCCAACATCTTAACTGGTCCACCACTGTCCTGCCCCATTGTTCTCCATGAAGTTTTCACTTTTTTTTTTCATTATGTATGTTCATACATATAATTGATAAACTATTAGAATCTTATAAAATGTTCCAACTCCATCTTTCCCACAAGAGGTCACAGAGCACATTCCTATACACTTTCCACTTGGCTTTAGGATAGTAAAATCCAAATTTTATCAAAGATTAGAATTATCTGAATTAACTCTACATTCAAGACAAAGTATGTATCCATTTAGCCAAGATCTCTTAGCTTTAACATTAGACTGCTATAGATTCCTTCTAGGCTCATCTCTTTCTGCGTAATTTTTAAATGAGAAGTGAAGTGCTCAGTATGTAATCTGGGTTGTCATCGTGACATTGAGCACGTCTAGTATTGTGTACATATTATAGAAAAAGGCATTCTCTGATGGTAGAACTTCAGTGAAGCACTATACACACTTAAAAAAAGTTTTTATTTTTATTTTAACCGAGGGAAAATTTACCAGGGTGAATATCTTTTGCTTCAATTCCTGCAAAGCACACCAGTCCTTCCTGTTCTGGATAACATTCTGCAAATGCTTCCTACTGTTCCACAATGCAGCAACATGCCCTTAAAATCCAGTTAGATTTCTGGAAATGGGTCAGGTCATAAGATCAGACCCCCACCTGAGTACTCCATACGCTAGGCAGAAGACAGAAAATAAATATGAGTCACAAACAAAGCCAGCGTTTTGAAAAGTAAGTTATCTTTAAACAGGATAAACAACAGAGACTAAGCAAGAGAATGTTAAAAACTCTTGGATTAGATCTGGGTTCTTGTAAAACATCCAATGCTGCCCTTTTGTGAAATTAAGAGTGCCAAAAGAGACCTGGCAGCTTTGATCCAAGAAATCTGTCCTGTATGCCACCACCTCCACCCCTAAATGATACATATAGGCTAGTTAGGAGATGATCTACGGGAGGGGTGGCAGGATAATTATTCATACTCTTCACACTTACCTCAGGTGGTTCAATAAAAGCCAGCCAGTCAGAAGCATGAGTTGGCAGTAGCCCCATTGACTGGCACTTATAAACTGCCAAGGCCAATCCTAACAGGTTGCCAATTAAATATACCAATCCCTGAAGAAACTTCTGACTTGAGCTTTCAAGTAACTTGAAGGCTGTGGGGACACAAACACAAAAAAAGATAATGTACTCTGTGGAGTATGAAACACTATACAGCACACTGGTTGACAGTACTTTTAAAGCCCTACATGGTATTGGACCTGGCTACCTGAGAGACCGCCTCCTGCCATTCACCTCCCAACAACCAATAAGATCGCACAGGTTGGGCCTCCTCCGGGTGCCGTCGACCGGACAATGCCGGCTGGCAGCTCCCCAAGGGAGGGCCTTCTCTGTAGCTGCACCTGCCCTGTGGAACGATCTACCCGCAGAGATCCGGACCCTCACCACTCTCCCGGCCTTCCATAAAGCGACCAAGACCTGGCTGTTCCGGCAGGCCTGGGGCTGTTGATTAATATCCAGCCCCACTTGACTGAATGGATGATGTATTAATTTTAATATTGTATCTTTTCTTATATTTTTAAATTCTTTTATTTTGCTGTGAGCCGCCCAGAGTCCCAATGGGAGAGGGCGGCATACAAATTTTATTAAAGTTGAACAAGCACACTATTTCGGAATGTGGTTGTCAATTGAAGAATCTTTCCAGAAACTAGGTTTAGCCAGAGATTCGGGAGTCATCTTAAAATACTAATATAAGTCATTTATAATTAAGCAAGGAGTAGGAAATATAAAGTCAACCTTCCTGAGTTTTTTTTTAATCATTGGGGATTAAGCTACTTTGCAAACACTTTGTCCTAAAGGCAACCCTGAAGCCAAGCAGAAATCTGGATATTGATCTTAATCAGAGGGATCTCCCTGCCCCTAGCAATCCTCTTTTTCTTATAAGCCTCTAGAATAGATGTCGCAAATCCAGCTAGCAAATATTCCTCCTTCACCTTATTGTTTCCTGGACTCTCTTGGTTTATAGCATAACCTTTCGTACAGCATTTACTTATTTGTACCATATGTAACTGCCCGCATAACAGAGTTCTTGTATTCACATTTTTAAAGAGAGAAAGCACTTGTGTGTATCCTATTTTTGAAATTGTTCAAACTATTTTGGAACACAACCAAGACTATTACCGATATTAAGGTAAAAGTTCCTCTCACACATATGTGCTAGTTGTTCCCGACTCTAGGTTTAGGTTTAGGTTTCATTTTATTTATATGCCGCCCTATTCCCAGTGGGACTCAGGGCGGCGCACAAACCCAAGGAGGGAAAGGGAAACACAAAAAACTACAAATACAGGCATTTTAAAATGACCAACAGCCACACAGATCGAGAGGGGAAGGGAACTCATCAACCCCAGGCCTGCCGACACAGCCAGGTTTTAATGGCTTTTCGGAAGGCCTGGAGAGAGGTGAGGGTCCGAATCTCTGCAGGGAGATCGTTCCAAAGGGCCGGAGCTGCCACAGAGAAGGCCCTCCCCCGGGTAGTAGCCAGATGACATTGGCTGGTAGACGGAACCCGGAGGAGGCCAGCCCTGTGTGATCTAATGGGTCTTTGGGAGGTAATTGGCAGCAGGCGGTCTCTAGGGGGCGGTCCCCATCGCTGTTTCAAAGCCAAGGAACCAGCCTGTCTGAAGATGTCTCTGTGGTCATGTGGCCAGCATGACTAAGTGCCGAAGGCACACGGAGCACTGTTACCTTCCAACCAAAGGGAAAGGTGGTCCCTATTTTTCTACTTGCATTTTTACTGCTTTCAAACTGCTAGGTTGGCAGAAGCTGGGACAAGTAACGAGAGCTCACTCTGTTACGCAGCACTAGGGATTTGAACCACTGAACTGCCAACCTTTCTGGTTGACAAGTTCAGCATCTTAGTCACTGAGCCACCATGCCCCTTTTTTACTGGTATTTTTTATTAATTGGAATAACAGCCCCACAAAATAGAAAATGGAGAAAAAATGGGATAAAAGAAAGGTTTGGATAGTGATAGAGAGAGGCTTACTAGCAGAGATGGACATTAGTGCTTGGATGGGCCTCCAGGCCATCATACAGACCATCATGGTGGGGAAGATAGAGATTGTATTCCCTGCCATGTACATGATGAATAGGTTCATAGGGATTTGCTTCAAGGGACCAAGAGCAATATCCCAGCAGCGCTAAAACATATAAGGAGGAAAAAAATACAATAGAATTCAATAAGCAAAGGCTATATATACATTTCGAACAACTATAGCATTTCTAATACCCAGTTCTTCCTCTGCAGGACATTACCTTTTCAACCAGGATGCGATCTGTCTCCTGAACACTTGTGTCAGGCACCTGCTTATCTGAATAGCCTATGGGGTAGAGGGTGTCTCCTTGGCTGCTGCCCCGGTCGCTTCGGCCTCTGACAAAGAAAAGAAACCCCTCATCCAAATTCACATGCCCAACATTTGTAGATTGCTTATGTAGGGAGACACATAAAGGTCTTTTCCTAGGGACTTACCTACCACCACTGCCTGGACCACTCAATTCAATGGCCCATTTGAAACGTCGTCCACGATTGGTCACCAATCCCCCTCCGGCACTCATCGTTGCCTGCAAAAGAGGCAATGCACACTCCAAATAAGATCCTCAATTGAATATTAAGAAAGGGAGCAGCCTGATCCTTTTGGCAACGCGTCCCACAATCCTGAAGAAATCGCAAGTTCTTGCATCGTTGCCTCCATTCTGTTCAACATTATATTATAGTATTATAACATCTCTAGCCAAAAAGTCAACATTGCATTGGAACCTGGGAACCGAACCTAGGAAGCTCTTGGTTTCCTGATTGCCACAGATCATCCAAGCAGCTGGCAGTTCAAATAAACTCTTTGTGTATAACAATGTCACCAATATTTTCTCTAAATCCACAAGTCATCACCCTCTCCAGAATAACAGAGTTGGAAGGGGCCTTGGAGGTCTTCTAGTCTAACCCCATGCCCAGGCAGGAAACCCTATACCATTTCAGACAAATGGTTGTCCAATCTCTTCTTAAAAACTTTCAGAGTTGGAGCACCCACAACTTCTGGAGGTAATCCATTCTACCCTCTCCCCCCAATGAGGGGTGGGGAAGCCACACCGAAGAGCTAATTAGATTTAGATAGATACTTTATTTGTATGCCGCCCTTTTCCCTGAGGGGACTCAGGGCGGCTCACAATTCAGGGGGAGGGAGGACAAACAAGTTACAACACGAAAACAATACATCATTAAAAGAGCACAACAGTCATACTATTCGAGTGGGGTTGAAATCTTTAGCCCCAGGCCTGTCGGGACAGCCAGGACTTAAGGGCTACGCGGAAGGTCTGGAGGGTGGTGAGGGTACGAATTATCATCCCACAAAGTCTATATATACATTTCAAACAACTATAATGAAAAAACTCTTTATTATGATTCTGTAGTCCCTGCAACTGTAAAGTGTGGCCATAAATCCTTTCTCTCCAACCTCTGTATGGAATATCTCGAGGACTACAACACCTAGAATCCCTAGCCGTTGTCCTGGCTAGGAAGTCTGGGAGCTGTAGTCCCTAAAGGTTTATGGAGATTCTCAGGTCATGGTTGTCCCAAAGGTGCTTTTTCAAAAGGCAACTGGACTTTCTGGTTTTTCTTGGAAGATGTTTCGCTTCTCATCCAAGAAGCTTCTTCAGCTCTGGCAGAATGGTGGGGAATGGAAGGATTTATACTCCTTGCAGACAGTTTGGCATTTGCATTCCTTTTTTAAAATGATTTTTTAACGCCAATCGGTCTGCAAGGAGGATAAATCCTTCCGTTCCCCACCATCCTGTCTGAGCTGAAGAAGCTTCTTGGATGAGAAGCGAAACGTCTTCAAAGAAAAACCAGAAAGTCCAGTTGCCTCTTGGGGGGGGGGGAGCACCTTGGGGATTCTGGGAGTTGTAGTCCCTGAAAGGTGCCAAGCGGAGGAAGGCTGTGCGACAGAGCTGGCAACTTCAGCTCTCTTTTTGGGAGTCGTGATTAAGCCAAGAGGGACATTTTCTTCCCTCGCTTCTAAGTCACACCAAAACCCAACCCTAAAGCAAGGCCGGGAAGCCTGGGAATTGTAGTCCGCCCCCCCCCAGTCCCCCTCCCCCCCCCGAAAAAGAGCGCCTGATGGTCTACACTCACGGCTCGAAACGCTTCAGCAGTTGCCTTTTCTGTTTCTCGTCACTTCCTGTTTGGCTCCGTGCCACATGGTCGACCTCTAAAGACGTCACGAGCACGGGGAGGGGGAGAGAGAGAGAGAACACTGCCCTCTACCAGTTCATTTCCGGCTGAGCTCTGCGGGTTGTCCCGAAAGACCGCTCTGTGCCTCACTTTGTCTTCTCTCTCTCTCTCTCTTTCTCTCTCTCTCTCTTTCGCTCGCTCGCTCTTTGATTCGGAGGCTTCCCACGCATGCGCTTGGAGTCGCTTAAAACCATGAGAGTCTTAATCGGTGAGTGGTGGTCGCTTTCGCTTTCAGAGCCGACAGGCGCCCCTTTGCAATGGGAGGAACGGCTGTTTTCTTTGCTGCTGGGGTGGCTCTATTTTTTCCCCTCTTATTCCCCACCCCACCCCCCTTTGCAAATTGCGGCTTGCAGTTCTTGGCTTGGTTAGCGCCACCTTGAACTGCGGTCGACACGAGGGATGCGTGCAAAGGGTTAACGTGAGATTCCCCTTTGAGTAACCGTTGGTGGGGGGTCCCAGTTGAAGGATTTGGTATCCCTTCTTCATTTTCTTCAAGTCATTGGATGAGGACTTGGAGAGGTTCAGGTCGACCTTCACTCAGTTTGGGACAGGTGTTCCCTCCCTCTCTATCTCTTATCAATTTCCTTCCTTGCTAGGCATGCTGCTTTTAGGATATGAATCT
This sequence comes from Thamnophis sirtalis, assembly GCF_051295495.1. Lineage (NCBI taxonomy): Eukaryota > Metazoa > Chordata > Lepidosauria > Squamata > Natricidae > Thamnophis > Thamnophis sirtalis. The sequence continues at coordinate 126,295,212 of NW_028261384.1, forward strand.
AGTAAAGAGAAAGGAGAAGGGGGGGGGGTCTTTCTTAATTTTTTTCTTTGCAGAAAAAAAGACAGGAGTACTCCATCAATAATGCTCTTTTATTTTAATTTTGCCCCTTCCAGTCAGTGTAGACTGCTGGCAATGAATTGGGTGAACCTCTGCAGCTTTCTTGCCAGTTTTCTTGAATAGAATAGAATAGAATAAGAGATAGAATAGAATAAGAAATAGAACAGAATAGAATAAGGAATAGAACAGAATGGAATAAGGAATAGAATAAGGAACAGAACAGAATAAAGAATAGAATAAAGAATAAAATAAAATAAGGAATAGAACAGAATAAGGAACAGAAAATAGAATAGAATAGAGGAATATTGAGGAATATTCCATTCCTTATTCTATTTATTCTATTTCTTATTCTATTTTATTCTTTATTCTATTTTATTCCTTATTCAATAAGGAATAGAATTCTTTATTGACCAAGTGTGGTTGGATAAGCAAGGAATTTGTCTTTGGTGCATTTTTCAGAGCCACTCAAAATCCCCCCTTTTGCCTCCTTCCTTTTAGCTGTGAGTAAGTGACTAGTAGTCCAAGGTCACCTAGCAGGCTTTGCTTAAGACAGATCTAGGATTTCTGATATTGTGGTTTCTAGCCTGATGCTTTAAAACCAACACGTCTAACTGGCTCTCTAGTAATGCATTGCCTGACTTTACCTTTCCTTCCTCTGATAATCCAAAACTGTTAAACATTCTCATTTTCTGCTTCTCTCTCTCTCTCTCTCTCTCCCTCCCTCCCTCCCTCTCTCTCTCTCTTTATATCTATCTATCTATCTATCTATCTATCTATCTATCTATCTATCTATCTATCTATCTATCTATCTATCTATCTATCTATCTATCTCTATCTCTATCTATCCTGCTGGTCAGTCCAATAAATAGAATCATACTGATTGAGGCATGTGCAAGTGTAATAAAGAAACCCATAGTTCGCTTTGTGACTTCAGATAGTTGGTCTCCATCACACAGTTGTTTTAATCTTAGAAATGTCAATGGAGGTTCTCAGTCATCTACCTCACGGTTGTCCCAAAGATGCTTTTTCAAAAGGCAACTGGACTTTCTTGATTTTCCTGGAAGATGTTACCTTTCTTGTCCAAGACACTTCTTCGGTTCTAACTAACTGGCAAAGGGAAAGGAGTTCTATAAATATTTTCTCTGCCTCACTAGTTATATCTGAAGAAGCATCCTGGATGAGAAGTGAAATATCTTCAACTAAAAGAAACAAGGAACTCCATTGCTTTTTTGAAAGCACTTTTGGAACAATCTTAGCAATGCTTCCGTCAGGGGGGGGGGGGGGATGTAAAAAAAAAAAAACCCAACCCCTATGTAGGTAAAGGTTCCCCTTGCACATGTATACTAGTCGTTCCCGACTCTAGGAGGCGGTGCTCATCTCCGTTTCAAAGCTGAAGAGCCAGTCCTGTCCGAAGATGTTCTCCGTGGTCATGTGGCTGGCATGACAATGCCGAAGGCACACGGAACACTGTTACCTTCCCACCAAAGGTGGTGCCTATTTTTTTACTTGCATTTTTTTATGTGCTTTCGAACTGCTAGATTGGCAGAAGCTGGGATAAGTAATGGGAGCTCACTCCGTTATGTGGCACTAGGGATTCGAACTGCCAACCTTTCAATCGACAAGCTCAGCTCAGTCTTAGCCCCTGAGCCACACGACCCTTTATATACATCACCAACCAAAGAGTGTGAGTTAGTGGGCACTAGAAGATGGACTTTTTCTAGAGCAGTGTTTTTCAACCTTTTTTGTGCAAAGGCACACTTTTTTCATGAAAAAAATCACGAGGCACACCACCATTAGAAAATGTTAAAAAAAATTAACTCTATGCCTATATTGACTATATATAAAGTGTTTTTCCCACAGCACACCTTACACTATGTCACGGCACACTAGTGTGCCGCGGCACAGTGGTTTAAAAACACTGTTCTAGAGTAGCCACTGCTCCATGGAACATCCTCCCTTTGAAGATTAGAAGGGCTCCAATCCTGTTAGCCTTTCATAAGACCCTAAAAAGAAGGCTATGTTCTGAAATTGGGGTGCTGAATGTGTTAACCCAGTTTCCTGGCTGTGTTGCTAACTAGCCAAGTATCTTAGCTACTGTGTATTTGTAAATAATTTGGATTTTTCTATTTTTCATTGTTTTGTTTTATAATATTTTAGTATTTCACTTGTAATACCATTTTTTTAATTGTAAATTGTCCAGAGTCATTGATTGAGATGGGTGGCTATAGCAAATGAATAAGTGAACTGCCTCCACTACCATAGAATATTTGATTTTTTTGGGGGGGAGGGAATGACTCAAACAATTGCCCCCAACATTTTGTTGTTGTTTTTAAAGGAAGGGAGTCACTTGCCAGAAGGTAGAGAAGCTATTTGTGTTTATTGTATGGAATATTCAGATTTTAGGAAAGAGACAACCTCCTTAAGAATTCTGAAGATGAGAATCATAAACTTTGATGAATTAAAGTTACCATATTTTCCGGCGTATAAGATGACTTTTTAACCCCAAAAAATTATTTCAAAAATCGGGGGTTGTCTTACACGCCGGGTATAAGAAAGGCATACCAAAAAACCAAAACAAAAGAAAAAGCAACGCCGCCAAGCAAAAAGCAACGCCGCCACCAATGCAGACACCGGCCTTTCAATCGATAACCTCCTTGCCTGGGCATGTGGATGGATGAGCGCCGGGATGGCTTAGTAAGGTCTGGTTGGCAGTCTGGAGGAGGAAGGCGCTGAGCTCAAACTACAGAAGCCCAGCAGTGCGGAGGCCTTCAGCCAGCTTGCGGGCATCTGAAAGTAGGGGGTCGTCTTATACGCCCAGTCGCCTTATATGCCGGAAAATATGGTAAACTTAAAATGCCGTGATTCAGTGGCTAAGACGCTGAGCTTGTTAATCAGAAAGGTCGGCGGTTTGAATCCCTAGCACCACATAACGGAATGAGCTCCGGTTACTTCTCCTAACTTCTGCCAACCTAACAGTTCAAAAACACATAAAAATGCAAGTAGAAAAATAGTAACCACCTTTGGTGGGAAGGTAACAGCGTTCCGTGCGCCTTTGGCGTTTAGTCATGCTGGCCACATGACCACAGAGACGTCTTCGGACAGCTCTGGCTCTTGGGCTTTGAAATGGAGATGAGCACATCCCCCTAGAGTCAGAAATGACTAGCACATATGTGTTAGACTTGCAGTGTTTCTCAACCTTGGTCACTTGAAGATGTCTGGACTTCAACTCCCAGAATTCCCCAGCCAGCATTCACTGGCTGGGGAATTCTGGGAGTTGAAGTCCAGACACCTTCAAGTGTCCAAGGTAGAGAAACACTGTGTTAGAGGAACCTTTACCTTCAAACTTAAGCCAGTTTGGTCCAGTGGGGAAGGCACCTGGCTAGAAATCAGGGGACTATGAATTCCAGTTCTGCATTAGGCATGAAAGCCGGTTGGATGACTTTGGGCCAGTCCCTCTCTCTTAGCTCAACCCACCTCAAAAGGTTGTTGCTGTGAGAAAATCAGAGGAAGAAAGACCATTAGGTATATTTACTATCTTGAGTTATCTATAGAAATAATGTTTTTTTTAAAAAAAATCTAAATAAATTTAATATAATCACAATGATTTGAGGGAAGAGCATTGGAAAGTTAGATTGAAATTTTCGGTATTAAGCCAAGAAAACTACAAAGTGCACCTTTTTCCAGCACAACCAATCTTATAGGATGGGGGTAAGTGGTGGGTTCCAAATCCTGTTGCAACTGGTGCCCTGCGCCGGGAGCAGGCATCCACCACATGCACGAGCATTGCGCACGCATGCGCACCCACCACCCATGGTGCGCAGGCGCAGTATGCTGCATGCACATGCTCAAATGGCCTGGTTGGGTTAAAATACAGGTAAGGAATGTGGGCGGAGTGGGTGGGCCCTCCGAAGGAATGGAACGGTGCCTACTGCCCCCTACTGGGGCATACTGGCCGAAACCCACCACTGGATGGGGTGATGAAAGTAAATTGAAAGAGAATTCCCAAATAAGCCAAAACAAGCTCCTGTGGGGGGGAAAATGTATGGTATGAGTTTAATAAATAATTTCCCAACAGGTTTGTGGTTGTTTTAACCTTCTCATTCACTGTTCGATAACCCCCTACTGAATGTAATTTAGGTGGTGGGACTGGATTTATTGGTCGAAACTTAAGCCGGATGCTAAGGAGCCAAGGCCATGAAGTAACCCTTATTTCTCGTGAACCTGGAAAGAACCGGTTAACCTGGGTAAGGAGTAGGGGCTTAAAACAAGCTAAAACTTAGAAGAATATGTTATTGTGGCCCGCCAGCAGCCAGCGGAGCTGCTAGCAGATTCGGACAGTGAGGAGGTTGGGGAGGAACATGGGCCACTCCTGGAGTCTTGGGAAGGCTCCGACGAGTGCTCTGCATCAGAGGCAGAGATGGGCCAGGGCCGTCTTAACAATTATCAGCTGCCTTTGGAGTGAGACATCAGTGAAAGAGATGAACAACCCCAGTGTGTGCATGCACAGAGTTGCCAGACAAAGGGAACAGCTAAGGAACAAGGGTCGACTTGGGAGTAAGGCCCCAGGTGGACGGTGACCCTCCATAGGGAATAAAAGAGGAGTGAAAGAGGAGGGGTGTTTGCAGGAGACAGTTAGTTCATTCCTGCATTCTTGCCAAGTATTGCAGCATCTGAAAGATATCGACCTGGCCACTCTCCAAGCCTCATAAAGGTTAGTAATTGTGAGCTATCTTGAAAGACTGTGGGAGAGGAACGACTTTGCTGGAGAGGAATTCACTGTAAATTAAATAAAAGGGGTTTATCGAGACGAGAACTCGGCTTCGTGCTGCTGGGGAAGCCTAGATCAGAACATACGCTTAAATGCATTCCAGATGGGAACTGTTGCAATTTAATTTATTCTGAAGTGACAATGGAAGAATGGTTTGTATAGATGAAGAGGAGATGGGAGACGAAGAACCTATAGTGCAATTCCGGGATACGTTAGATGAATTAAGGACAGAGTGGAAATTTTAGAAAGAAAAACAGAAGTGATGAACAAGGAGATGGAGAAGGACTTAGACCAGTTTTTCTCAAACTTGGCAACTTGAAGATGTCCCGACTTCAACTCCCAGAACTCCCCAGCCAGCGAATGCTGGAAGTTGAAGTCCGGACATCTTCAAGTTGCCAAGGTTGAGAAACACTGACTTAGACAATCTAACACTACTGGAATGGAGAAAAAATAAATTTTATTTGAGACTTAGAGCAGTTCCCGAGAAGACCAAAGATTCTTCAAGCTTTAGTAAACTTTTTTGAATGGAATGAAGATGATATGGAGGCAGAAATCAACAAAAGGTATAAAATTAACAGAATATTGGCAAAGTCAAAACAAAAAATGTACCAAAGCATATTCTTGGGCACTCTTTATCAGGAGGACTGGAGGACTGCCATTTATTTGCTTGCTGACAAAAGCTGCTCCCATTGAAGGCTAAAGTCGGTTTGTTTGGATGCTTATTGGCTGTTGATCGGGACAGCAAAGTTAATTGTAGAGAATGGATGAGCCATTTTTAATTGAAATGTATACAGGTAGTCCTCGACTTAATAACACTTCATTTAGTGACAGTTCAAAGTTACAATGGCACTTGTAAAAAGTGACATGGCCATTTTTCACACATGGATTGTTGGAGCATCTCAATGGTTATGAGATCAAAATTCAGACGTTTGGCAACTGACACATATTTATGACCTGTTTCCCGGCTCCCCAGAGTTATGTTTGGCCCCTTTTGTGACCTTCTCAGGAGCAAAGTCCACGAGGAAGCCAGATTTACTGAACCACCGTGTTACTAACTGAACAGCTGCAGCGATTCATTTAACAACTGGAAAGAAAGGTCATAAAATGGGACCAAAGTCACTTAACAGCTATCTCGCTTAGCAACAGAAACGTTGCTCTCCATTTGTGGTCATAAGCTGAAGATTACCTGTCTGTAATTAATAATATAGCCTCTAAAATATTGTAGGGTGAGAATTGATTTAGTCTATGAAAGATAGAAATCAGAAGGACTCTTAAGAATAGCTTTTCAATCTAATAATAGTTATTAAAAGGTTTAAGCTTTTATGAGCTCCTGATGCAATGGAGCGATTAGATTGGTGTAGAATTTAAATTGGGGTGCAAGTTGGAAAGGAAAGAACTAAAGGTGGCTGCGCAGGTGGCCTGTAAAAATATATTACTGATTGCCTTTATCAATTAACATTTGTCACCCAGTGGAGAGTCCCGTTAAATAATGTGAGACTATCGATTTCTGTCACCTGAAAATCAAGCTTAATACAAGAACAAAAAATTGGTTGTATGTTTTGGACATCTCAGATAATGTTTTCTGTCTGTCTTTTCTTTCCAGTTCTGTCCTGCGTTTTTGGGATAATCTAGAAAACTGTAGAGTTGTCAGCCTTGGGAGAGTTAGCTAAAATAATAATAATTCCATAACCCTAAAAAGAGAAATTACAGCTCCTTTGTAGCAAAGGTTTGTTGATGTGTGTAATGGTATGTGAGGACAACCTTGAGGGATGAGAAGGGATATTGGCCAGAAAACAATCAGATAAGAAAGGCCCAAAGGAAAGACCCATCTTAATGGATCAAAAGTGTCGCCTAGAGATTTGTACCTTCAGACTTGCAAGATTCTATTAATAAATTCCCCTTTTGCGATCTTGTAATCCCATAATTCGGGGGTAGAGTCGGGTGACTGGATGGAGTCTGAGCCACTCGGCTCGTAGCAGATATTTTTACTTGGGTTATCTGTCCCTACCTGGGCTTGAACTCTCAACCTTCTGAGCGGGAGGCAAGTGTGTTCACCGCTAGGCCACTACTCTGCTCATTTGCAAGGTTCTATTAAGGTAGCCTTATAATAAAGTATCATTAGCTCATATCATTGTGTTTCCTGTCTGGTTTATGTGGGAAGTTTGTCCAAATGCTTTTGTTTATCAGATTTAAATTAGGTTTAGGGTTGTTGGGATTGTTTTTTTGTTCTGTTTTTGTTTCTTTTTTTCCAAAAGGATTTTTTCATATTTGGAAAGTTGTTCTGTTTAATATTTTCTCTTATTCCTTCAGCAATAATTGATCTGATGTTTCCATGTGTTGCTAACACTATTGCATAAACAGCAGCTTTTTCTTCTGTTAATTATAATAATATAGTAAAATGTGTTCGAAGAGAAAAAAAACAACACAGCAACAACCTGATAAACTCTTGAATTTGTGTTTTCATTTCTAGGATGAACTGTCCCGTGTCGGCCTCCCTTCCTGTGAAGGAGTGGTCAACCTGGCTGGAATAAATGTCCTCGATCCTCTTCAGAGGTAAGTCTCAATAATTTTGGACAAGGTCAGTTGTGGGACACGAATTGGGTTTCTTCAGATTCATCGGCTGTTTCCTCGGTTGTGCTTAGAAGTAGGGATGTTGAGCAGAATTGACAAGTGCCTTTACAACAAGAAGTCTTGCCTTCAGAATTGTTCTGGCCTATTCCTATTCCAAGTCTTGCCTTTAGAACTAGTCTAGTCCAGTCCAGTCCAGTCCTATCCATTCCTATTCCATTCTATTCCCATTCTATTCTACTCTACTCTACTCTACTCTACTTCTCTCTTCTATTCTACTTTCTTCTGCTTTGTTTTCTATTATTCTACTCTATTGTAATTCTCTCTTCTACTTTCTTCTATTCTGTTCTGTAGTCTATTATTCTATTCTATTGTTATTCTATTATTATTCTATTCTATTGTTATTCTATTCAGTTACTCTACTCTATCCCTTATCCCCCATCTCACTCCACTCTATTTGATTCCACTGCACCTTATCCCTATCCCTATTCCATCCCATCCAATCCCTAACCCTATCCCATTCTAATTTTATTATATAAATTCTATATTCTCTTTGTCTAGAACTGGAGTCAAATTTTCAAAAAAGTCTCCATTTGGAATGAAAGAATGGGGAGGTGGGAGTTCCTGAGCCCAGAGAAGAACCATATTTGATTTGATGTTGACTAAAAAGTTGAGAATTTTTACCTTGACTTCCTTTCATATTTTTAATAAGGCCCCCCTTCTTTTAACTTAATTGTTAAAATTCAGTGACTGCATGAGGAAGGACTTTACATGACTACAATCAAGGTTTGATGAGCTGTATGTAGCCCTGAGGCTTCAGGATGTGCATCCCCTTGGTAGGAGATAGGCAGACTTGTGTATTGAAGGTTTCTTGAAGACGTTAGGTTGGTATGGATGGTTGGCTCATGGAGAAGAACTTAAAAACATAGTCAGGAAAATTAGCTTCTGGAATTCCTTCCAATTCGATGACCAGCTGTGGTTTTAGGAGACATCTATATTCTTTGTCATGCATTGTGTCTGCTCATTTCTACTTTCCTCTCTTATTGTATTTGCACTTGGATGCACAAGATGGACTATCTGTCGTCCGTTCGGGCCACAGGAAGAAGAGAAAAGGGAAGTTAGTAAAAGGCTGGAAGTTGGTAAAAAGTTGGTCAACAATATTCTAAGCTGTTGCCCAGCTGTGGTCTCCCTTGGGGATGCACTAGAAAAGGGGGCTCTCCAAATTTGGCAACTTTTAAGACTCCTGGACTTCAATTCCCAGCATTTCTCAACCGACCTTGCTGACTGGGGAATTCTGGGAGTTGAAGTCGACAGATCCACAGTGTGCAGCTGCTTTCAAAAAAGCCAACATAATTCTAGGCTGCGTAAACAGAGGGATAGACTCAAGATTACGTGAAGTGTTAATACCACTTTATAATGCCTTGATAAGGCCACACTTAGAATCCAGTTTTGGTCGCCATGATGTAAAAAAGATGTGGAGATTCTAGAAAGAGTGCAGAGAAGAGCAATGAAGATGATTAGGGGACTGGAGGCTAAAACATATGAAGAACGGTTGCAGGAACTGGGCATGGCTAGTTTGATGAAAAGAAGGACCAGGGGTGACATGATAGCAGTGCTCTAATATCTCAGGGGTTGCCACAAAAAAGAGGGAGTCAAGCTATTCTCCAAAGCGCTTGGGGGCAGAAGAAGAAGCAATAGGTGGAAACTAATCAAGGAGAGAAGCAACTTAGAACTAAGGAGAAATTTCCTGACAGCTAGAACAATTAATCGATGGAACAACTTGCCTCCGGAAGTTGTGAACGCTCCAAAACTGGAAGTTTTTAAGAAGAGATTAGATAACCATTTATCTGAAGTGATGTAGGATTTTCTGCTTAAGCAGGGGTTTGGGCTAGAAGACCTCCAAGGTCCCTTCCAACTCTGTTATTCTGTTATTCTGATCTTAAAGTTGCCATGTATGGAGACCCATGTACTTAAGACGCATTTGTGGGAAGATTATTATTATTATAGGGGGGCCATTTTCAAATTTGTTTTTCGATTGACAACTTTTCCAGACTGAAATGGATCTGTTCTGCTTCCCTGCCTACAGGAATACACATATAGTACCCAAAGTCCCATTTCATAATTTATTTCCAATATTTCGTTGAAAGGAAAAAATAAAACAAAACGGACTCTGCATCTTCGCTCACAAGCTGAATGTCCTCACCTACTTAACCCTTATGACCTGTTAGAGGATTCGTAATAGGATTAACGTTTACTGTCATTAGTTAAGGTACCTCTCTCCAGCTTGATGGGATTGTTATTTACCTGCAAGAAAGCCAAGGCCTTTATTTCTCCCTGACATTCTATGCCGAGAGAACAAGCTCTTGATTTAGATCTAGAAGAAGTGAGTTCTTAGATTCCAGCCATGGCTCTTTTGCTACAAACATGTTTTCCCCCCTAGGTGGAACAATCACCAGACTTTAAAGTTGTGAAAATAGGCAATCTTAGTGGAAGGATAAAACTACTGTATTTTTGGGAGTATAAGATGCACCTCCCCCCCTCTAAAAGAGTGTGTGTCTTATATACCAAATACAGCCATTTTTGGCCTCCTGAAGCCCCACCCCCACATCCCATTTTTACAAAAAATGGGCTGTTTTTTCCAAAAATGGATGAGTTTTTGCCTTTCTCCAGCACCAAGAAGCAGTCTGCAGGCTTCAGCGGGGCTGAGGGAAGGGAAAAACCCCTCTGTTTTTTTAAAAAACAGCCCGTTTTCCACCCATTCTTTGCAAAAATTGAGGGCTTTTTGCCTTCCCCCAGCCCTGCTGAAGCGTACAGAGTGCTCCTAGGGGACGGGGAGGACAAAAACGTTTTTTTTCTTACTTACCTCTTACTTACTTGCTGCGCCTTATATACTGGTGCATCTTATAGTCCTAAAATACGGTATCGTTGAAAGACTGTCAGATTTTGCAGTAGAAATCACATCCAGAAAGCACACAGATAACTGATTCAGCAGGATTCATTAACTTCTTTATATACATAATACATAATGTACGATGATTCAGTGTACAATAACAATAGCAGATTCTTCCAACGCGGTAGAGAGGAAAGATAGTTTCAGTTCGGAATTCAGAGCAGACAAGTCCAGGCTAGTTTTGTTTCTCAGCATAGCCTCAAAACTATAGCCATGCCCAGGTGCCTAGCTGTCTCCAGCAAATACCATTTCACTTTCTAAACCGCCCTCATTGGCTGACTTAGTTGCTATGCCTTTTCATTGGCTGACCTTGTTACCATGTCTCTGCCGGTCATGAATATTTTGACAAACACTGATGTCTTTTTTTGGGGGGGGGGACCTTCTGCAGGTGGAATGATGCTTTCCGTCAGGAGGTCATTTCTAGCCGAGTAGAGACCACAAAGTCCTTGGCAAAAGCCATCAGAGAGGCCGATCACCCACCTCAGGCCTGGGTTCTTGTCACCGGCATAGGTATTAACCACAGTGTTGTAATATAACTTTGCTATCTCTTTGACTGTAAGTAAGTAGTGAGTTGTAAGCACAGGTAGTCTTCAACATACGACCACAGCAGAGCCCTTAATTTCTGTGGCTGGAGGGAGATCATTCTTGAGTGAGTTTTGCCCCACTTTGCCACCTTTCGTGCCATGGTTGCTAAGTGAATCACTGCAGTTGTTAAGTGAATCTGGATTCCCCATTGACTTTGCTCGTCAGAAGGTCGCAAAAGGTGAACACGTGACCCAGGGACATGGCAACCGTCATAAATATGAGTTCAGTTGCCGAGCGTCTTGAATCTTTATCATGTGACCATGGAGGTGCCCCAACGGTCGTAAGTGTGAAAAAAGTTCATAAGTCACTTTTTCCAGTGCCGTTGTAATTTTGAATGGTCACAAAATGAATCGTTATAAGTCAAGGATTACCTGTAATAAAGAAAAAGTGTTTTGGGAACTGAATTAATCCCTCAGCCTTGATGGGAACTACTTTTAAACCAATTTGTGTTAAGTAAAAAAAGTTGAGCCCAAAACCTATGTTGCTGAGTGAGAAATTTGTTAAGTGGATTTTGCCCCATTTTACGACCTTTCTCGCCACATTTGTTAAGTGAATCACTGCAGTTGTTAAATTGGTAACATGGTTGTGAAGTGAATCTGGCTTCCTCCTTGACTCTGCTTGTCAAGATCGCAAAAGGGGATTGCATCGCCACTGTCATAAACGTGAATCAGTTGTCAAGCATCCGAATGTAAATCACACGACTCTGGGAATGGATGCCTCAACGGTCGTACATGTGAAAAACGCTCCTGTCCCTTTTTTCAGTGTCGTTATAACTTTGAACAAGTCACTAAGAGAACTGATGTAAGTTGAGGACTACCTGTGCTGACTACTGTTGAGCAGCAATTTCACGCTTAGCAATAGCACTTAGACTTACTGTATTTTGCGGAGTATAAGACACCTTTTTCCCTCCAAAATGAATGTGAAAATCTGGGTGTGTCTTATACACTGAGTACAGCATTTTTGGCCTACCGAAACCCCGCCCCCTTTGCAAAAATGGACGTGCAGAAGGTTTGGGAGGCTTGCAAAGTGCTCCTGAGGGCTGGGGAAGGCAAAAACGAGCAAAAAAACAGGTTGTTACCTCTTCAAAATCATGGTGCGTCTTATACTCCGGTGTGGTCTTATAGTCCGAAAAATATGGTAAATGCCGCTTCATTGTGCTTTACAGCCTTCTCTAAGGGGTTTACAGAGTCATATATGTTATATAGCAGCAAACAAAATTTACGTATCTACCCCAAGAATCTTAAAACCATTGATCTTATTGCTGGGTTCTATTGAATGTTCATAAACATTCTGACCAGTCAGAATGAATACTGACAAGCGGCCTTAATATCTTAAGGCAGTGTTTGTCAAGCTTGTCAATATTTAAGATGTGTGGACTTCAACCCCCAGAATTCCTCAGTCAGCATAGCTGGCTGGGGAATCCTGGGAGTTGAAGTCTATACCTTAAAATTGACATAGTTCACAAACACTGTATTAGGGTCTGCTTGAAATGGATGCATTTTTCCCCTTGAGGGTTAGGGCTCATTGGGGATTAGTGTAACTTACAAAAGATGGCATCTGAGAGCATTGAGATAGAAAAGTCAAAACGTTGCTAAAGTGATTCGAAGTAGACGGTGGCTCAGTGAATACAGCCATTACAGTCATTAATGTTCAGAACCAATCAATTATTTTGATTAAGCTTGTTTGCTTAATCAAAAGGCAAGTAAAGAATAAATAGGGGTACTTGGGAGTGGCATGGTAGCCTACAGGTGGAGCTCTCACCTCATAATCAGTAGGTTGTGAATTTGATCCTCCGTAGGTATTTCTTTCTCTGGACTCAATGAATAATTTATCTGCTGTGAACTCCACATAGGCATCAGGAAGGACATCCCGTCAGTAAACTCTCAGCTCCAAACCAGTCGCCCTGACCCCCAATCCAAAGCAAGATATTGCGGGGTCTTTTAAAGAAAAATAAAATAGGGGTACTTATGGCCCTACAGCTGTTCATGAACTCCAGGTCCCATATTCTGCATTAAGGACCCTCCATATTGGAGCTTTTATGTCTTGTAGACCACCACCATCCAGAGGGTTAAAGGTTTTCAATCCTGGATTTAAAAAAAAGAATAGGTATGAAACTTAACGAAATAATGATTAGGCCAAGATATGTTTTGGAAACCTCAAGAAGAGCTAGTTTCTGTATTCTAGAACTAACTGAGTAATAATTTCTACAGCTTTTTGGAGAAAAAGTATTTCTCAAAAAATTTTGGTAGATATATTCCAAAGTTCAGATCTAATAGATGGGAGATTTTCCTAAGAGCTATAAAGACATTTGCTTGGAGTAAAGTTCTGTAATAAATCACTATCTTAATATCTTCTCCAGGATATTACCGGCCCAGCCACACCACTAAATACACTGAAGAGAGTCCCGGTGGAGACTTCGATTTCTTTTCTCGCTTGGTGAGCTCTTGGGAAGAAGCAGCTAAAATTCCTACTGAAGCCACTCGCCAAGTGGTAGTGAGATCTGGTAAGAGAAAGACGTGCAACGTGGAAACATTTAATTGTAGGCAACAAATTCCAAACTTCTGCTTTGAAGATACTTTTTGTAGACTATGGGTCTCCAATCCCCACTATGTTGACTGGCACTGGGCCACGGCATGCCAGCAACTGGTCCACGCAAACAAGCGAGGCCGCGTTTGCAGTATGCAGGCAAGCATGCAAAACCACGGTATGCCTCCGTCCCTGGAAAAAAACCTTTCTCCATGGAACCGATCCCTGGTGCCCAAGAGGTTGGGAGAACATTGTTGTAGACTACATGGAAACTAGGTGTTGTGGCCCGCCAGCAGTCAGCAGAGCTGGCAGCAGAGTCGGACAGTGAGGAGGTTGGGGAAGAACATGGGCAGATCCTGGAGGCAGAGAGGGAGCTAGACAGCTGTGAGGCAGAGGAACAGCTGGAGCCTGTTCCTAATGTGCGTATGAGCAGAGCTGCCAGAAGACAAGAACAACTAAGAAAGCAGGGTTGACTTAGGAGTAAAGCCACACTTTGGAGGAGATTGGCCCCTCCCATAGGAAACAAATGAGGACCGAATGGGGAGTGGGCTTTTGCAGGAAACAATTGTTTATTCAGTCATTTCGAGTTCTGTTTGTGACTATAAGAGGCTCTGTGCCAAGTGCTGCCTTCCCTTGTTTGGAAACTAGTTATCTGGCAGTTCTCCAAATGAGATAAGGTTCGTGTTGATAAACATTCCTTGGAAAGACTGTTAGCTAAGCCTTGCTGATTGTGAATGTGTAAATAAAAGGGGTTTTGCCAGGAGCAAGACTCTGCTTCTTGCTTTTTAAGGAAGCCTGAGTCAGAATACGAAAAAGCCATTCCATTCTCCATAGTGAGGGAAGGAGTATTCAGGATGGGTTGACCTTGTCCTCTCATTGATTGGGCTGAGTCAGATAAGCTATTTTGGGCCACGCCCTGGTCACCAGATACCACCCAGTTATCGACTCAGCCCCTCAACGGGCGGCTGTGATCATCCCAAGCTCCTGGAAAATTTTAAAGAAAGGATTGAATTCATTGTTAATTTGATTGCATTTGCTGCCTCCCTGCCTGAATGAGTAACTGGCTCTTGGCTGATTCCCTGGCTGGGAAGAGAGAGCGAGAGCACGTGAAGCAAGTCCTTCAGGGCAATGCGCAGTCCAGGTCGTAAAGAGAGACCTAGGGCACTAATCGAGACTGCGGGCGAGGGGACGCTCCCCTGGAAGCCCCGGGAAGGCAGTCACGTTGGAGAGGCTCAGCTGGTGCCAGAGCGTTCTGCCGTTCCCCCCCAGGGGGTCAAGCGGTGAACCGCAGTGTTTTTAAACGCAACGGAGCACCTGCGCCTGCCTGCGAGTGCTGGAGAGAGATAGCGGCCCGCAGGAGCTCGCAAAGCTCAGAAGAGAGCGGAGGAAGCGAGAGAGAGAGAGCGCTCTCCAGCGGCAGCAGAAGCTGCGCGCCAACCCCAAAGGCACAAGCTGCTTCCACGTGTTCCCTGGGAGAGGAACTTTTTGAATTTGGAGCCAGCGGCCATTTTGGAACGTGATCCAAGATGGCAGTGTCCAGCAGCACAGAGGATGCCAGAAAGACTCAAGCCTCCAGCGCAGCAGCCAGCAGCCCCACCAGAGGAGCAGCTAACCAGGTCAGAGATTGCTACAGAGGCTGCTAAGAGAGGAGGAGGAGGCAAGGCAAAGGCAAAGAAAAAGCACGTCTCCTCCAAGGGGGCCAAAGAGTCAGGCTGCAGCTCCAGGCTCCCAAAGCCTGGCTCCAAATACAAAAGGGGGAGGCACCAAGTCTTGGAGCGCATTTGCCTACCAAGCATGGGGTATGCAAACACCGAGCTCTATTACAGCGCATTCCACACGAAGCGTGGCCACCTCAACGGCCTGAGCCACCCAGGCCTCATTGACTAAGATCTGTAGGGCAGCTACGTGGTCTCCCCACTCACCATTCATGAGGAACTACAAACTGTACTCCTTTGCCTTGGTTCACCGACAAAAGGGCGCCCGACGAAACCGCGGTGACAAAACTGCGTGTTCTAAACTGCACCGACGAATGAGCGCTGAAGCGCGCCGGCAATAGTGCGCCGACAGAAGCGCACCCTAACCCTTACCTTAACTTAAATCACGCTTCTGTCGGCGCACTGTTGTCAGCGCGCTGTTGTTTGTGCGAGCTCTTAACATGGGTAACCCTCCCTAGGGATGTGTAAGCTTTGGTACGTCCCATCCTGGACACGCCTCCCCTCACTATGGAGAAATGGAGTTGGTACTTACCTGATACGCCTCTTCTCATAGTGGGATAGGAGTACCCAGCTCCTCCCTGATATGGTTATGTAACATGAGCGTTATGTTTGATGGTTGAGCTGTTCTGTTGAAGAAATAAAGGTTGAAACTAAGATAAAAGGTTGGAGTGGATGACGCAGTGAGTTGGATAAGGTTCTTCGCTGATAACTGGGTGACCAGGGCGTGGCCCAAAGAGCTTATCTGACTCAGCCCAATCAATGAGACGACAAGGTCAACCCATCCTAGATACTCCTCTCCCACTATGAGAAGAGGCGTATCGGGTAAGTTACCAACGCCCTTTCTCATTCATTGTGGCTTTTGGTCACAAATGTTCTTGACTGTGTTTCCCCTGATGAAGCAAGCACACCTCTTTCCACTTACCACAAGCATAACTGGAATAGCGTGTGGTGTTGGGAGTCACGTACTGTTAGTCCTCGACTTACAACAGTTTTTTAAAGTGACCGTTCGAAGTTACAACAGCACTGAAAAAAGTGACTTGCGACCGTTTTTCAGGCTTACGACCGCTGCAGCATCCCCATAGTCACATGATTGACCTTTGGCAGCTGACACATTTTTTATGACGGTTGCAGTGTCTTGGGGGTGGGGGGGGTTTCATGTGATTCCCCCTTTTTTGACCTTCTGACAATGGGGAAGCCGGATTTACTTAACAACCATGTTACTGACTTAACCATTGCAGTAGCTAATTTAATGAATGTGGCAAGGGAGGTAATAAAACGGGGCAAAACTCACTTAACAAATGTCTCACTAGCAACAGAAATTTAGGGCTCAATGTTGGTCGTAAATCAAGGACTACCTGTACATGTTGAGCAACCATGTAGCTTGCTAGGCGTGCACCATGTCACTAAACTCTGGTTTTCTAGCTTGGTGTGTTACACAGACCTATTCTAATTGGGGTGTCTTCAGAGAACCATCTCAGCTGATATTGGACAGCTTTTTGTGGCCAACTCACCACAGCCAATTTGCCACGGAAAAACTCACCACGAGACAATTATCAATTCAATTTATTTAAAATAATTTTCACAATGTTTTAATTTTTGTCATTCATATTTCACTAGTCGGTTGGATACCCATGCTTCGCTATGGAACTATATGATTGGGCTTGATAAATAGCGGTTAAAGCTTGAACATTAATGAGTTGTTACAATCAGCTTCTCCTCTACCCTTTTCTCCCTCAGGCGTCCCCCACAGAAGCCTCTCCTATCGCCCTTCTCTCCCTCACGCTGGCCCCACACAGGCCTATTCTATCTTATCCCCTTCTCTCCCTAAGGCTGGCCCCACTGAGCCTTTCCTATCCTCTTCTTTCCCTCAGGTTTTCCCCACAGAGGCCTCTCCTATGTTTTCCCCTTCTCTCCTTCTCAGGTGGGGAGGGGGAGTAGAATGTCTAAACTCCCAGCCCGCAGGCCGGATGAGTCACGCACTGGCCACGCCCATGCCCACGCCCAAATGGCAGTTGGAACAGAGTTCTTTTCAGGTGGGGAGGAGGAGTAGAACGTCTAACTCCTTAGCATCAGAGCGTGTTAATAATAATAATATAAGAAATACTAATGATCTAAATTGTCATTTCAAAAAATCCTTTTGTTAGTGAGCACCTAGAGGATCATACAGTATGTGCCAAATTTCAGGTTTGTAGGCTTTACGGTTCTGGAGATTTCATGATGATGCATGAGTGGTATTTTGCTTTTATATAGAGCGATTCTATCCCTCCTTTTGCATTTTTTTCTTTAGTGATTCTATCCAACCATTTCTTTGATATTAGTGTAACTTGTCTTGCGGAGAGTTGGCCATGGTGAGTTATAACGCAGGGTTGGCAACGGCGAATGGCCATAGACCCATCTCATCAGTTATTGTGTACGGGAAGCCTATGTGGAATGTAACTCTGTAACTATACCTCTGCTTGCTTTAAGGTGCTGTTCTGGGTAAAGACGGTGGCGCCATTAGCCAGATGATATGGCCTTTCCGCTTTGGGCTGGGAGGCCCCATCGGTTCCGGACACCAGCATTTCCCGTGGATCCACGTCGCCGACTTGTCAGGAATTGTGAGCCACGGGCTGCAGAAAGAGGGCCTGAGGGGCATTTTAAATGGTGTGGCACCATCCGCCGTGGACACCACCAATGAGGATTTTGCCCGAGCAATGGGGTCGGTGCTCAAACGTCCCGCCTTCTTGCCCCTGCCGGGTTTTGTAGTGAAAGCCGTTTTCGGCTCCGAGCGAAGTACCATGCTGCTCGATGGGCAGCGGGTGGTCCCCAAGAGGACTCTCGAGAGCGGCTACATGTTTGCATTCCCCGACCTTTCCTCTGCTCTCCAGGATATTTTAGATTGACCTGAGGAGGCCTGAGGCTGCATGTCGACATGTTTCCGTTTTGTCTAATACTTCCTGGGTAGGCGCAACGCTCAGTTCTTTTCAGTAGGTTGGCTTGCAATGCCGTAGGTTGTTTTGAGCACCGGAGTTTTCAAGTCAGGAAGTTGATCTGTTAAAAAAAAAAAAAAAAGATTATCTTATTCCCAAAGAATAAAATCTATGTCTATGGTGCTGTGGGGAGAAGGAAGAGTAGTTTATGGTGGTTACTTCTGTGGACGGTAGATTTATTATCTTTTCTTCTAGAAAGTTCTCTTATACCACAACTTAACGGTGATCGGGATGGGGTAACAAAATGTTACAGTATCTGTGAAGCAAACGCACTGGTCTTTGAATGGAGAATATACCAGTGGTGGATTCCCATGTCGGGTGAACTTTTGAATGTATTTATTTATTTGGAAGGGGGGTGGCCTAGAGGTCAGGATCCTGGGCTTGGCATCCAGAGAAAACAGGATGCAGTGGTCCCAAAAGTGCTTTTTTTTTTTTTTTTAAGTCAAGTAGACTTTTTTTTCCTTGAAGACGTTTCGCTCCTCATCCAAGAAGCTTCTTCGGTTCTGAATGAATGGTTGAGGACGGGAGGGTTTATATTCCTCGCAATCATCCAGTCATTTTGAGAGTCGTTGAGGCCACTGGAAGATTTATCTGTGCCGTCAGGGTCAAATGAATGAGTGTAGAACAGGGCTGTGAAACTCGCCGCCTGCGGGCCGGATGCATCACGCGCTGGCTACGCACATGCCCGGTTTAGTGATTTGGGGGGGGGAGTCTTGATATGTCACATGACGCCACGAGTTTGACACCCCCGGTGTACAACCTTCTTGGAACTGCTGAAAGGACTGTGTTGCAAACAGGAGATAGGAGGCGTGTCATCTTTTGAAGTCAGAAAAGTTTGGACAAGAGAGGAACTACCGGTTGGAGAGAGGGGTCAAAGAAGCCAACTGCATTAAGATTGGACAGCCCTCTTTCAACAGAGGATACAATACCGTTTACAACACAGTCCTTTCAGCAGTTCCAAGAAGGTTCCCCACCCCTTTCCATGACTCAGGCACAGATAAACCTCCAGGTGGCCTCTATGACTCCCAGAAAGAGCACTAACAACCAGACGACTGCAAGGAATATAAACCCTTCCATCCTCCACCATTCAATCTAAGAACCGAAGAAACTTCTTGGACGAGATGCGAAACTTCTTCGAGGAAAAACAAAGTCCAGTTGCCTTCTGGGGGAAAAAGAAAAGCACCTTTGGGACAAGCATGGCCCGGAGGACTGAGAATCTCCGTAGACAAGGATGCCGAAGGGGGCTTGCCAGAGGGGCAGGAAACCCCACCACCTCCACCCATGAGCTTCATTGGGCTCAATGGCTTCTCAGTCTGATCTTTTCCCCAAGGCCACAGGTCTGCTCTTGACTTAAGATCTCTTCCACCCCAGTCTTTGAATTAGCCTGACATGTGAGGCCGTTGTGCGGTTTGCTTGCTTTTCGCTTTGTGCACTTTTTCAGTAAATCATGGTTAAGCAAATCAGATCTACTGTCTTCTGTCTTGTTGATGTCCTTGTGTGCTCATGATGTCCTGAATGCATTTATCTGGTTTTATTATGTCCCCCCGCCTCAAATATTTTATTAACCCGGTGAAGTCCATTTTGAGTTGGGATCGTATTCTAGTCACCTTCTGGACATGCCCATGTAGTTTTCTCAGCAGTACTAAAAGTAAAGGTTCCCCTCGCATATATGTGCTAATCGTTCCTGACTCTAGGAGGCAGTGCTCATCTCCGTTTCAAAACCAAAGAGCCAGCGCTGTCTGAAGACGTCTCCGTGGTCATGTGACCGGCATGACTAAACACTAAAGGTGCATGGAACGCTGTTACCTTCCCACCAAATGTGGTTCCTATTTTTTCTACTTGCATTTTTTACATGCTTTCGAACTGCTAGATTGGCAGAAACTGGGACAAGTAACGGGAGCTCACTCTGTTACGCGGCGCTAGGGATTCGAACTGCCAAACTGCCGACCTTTTCTGATTGACAAGCTCAGCGTCTTAGCCACTGAGCCGCTGTGTCTCTTCTGCAATACTAAAGAAGCAGAATATATTTATATATATATATATAATAAATATATTCTGCTTCTTTAGTATTGCAGAAGAGACACAGCGGCCTATATATATATAGTCACAGCGGACTATATATATATAGTCACAGCTTCTGAACAGCTCGACTTTAGAAGTTGTGAGTGCTTCATCCTTGGAGGCTTTCAAGAAGAGACTGGACAGGCGCTGCCAGAAATGGTGTAGGTAGGGCCTTCTGCTTGAGCAAGGAGTTGCATTAGATGACCTGCAAGGTCCCTTCCAGTTCTGTTAACCACAGCAGAGTAGAAATCTCAGGGGTGTTAAAAATGCCAAGAGGCATTTTGCAATAGCAGTAGCACTTAGACTTATATACCGCTTTACAGTGGTTCACATCCCTCTCTAAGAGGTTTTAGAGAGTCGGCCTCTTGCCCGCAACAATCGAAGTCCACATTTTACCGACCTCGGAAGGATGGAAGGCTGAGTCAACCTTGAGCCTGGTGAGATTCCATCTGCCATATTACAGGCAGCTGGCAGTCAGCAGAAGTAGCCAACCACTGAGACCATGGCTCTTTTTCATTTTTTGCAAGTCCCCTATACAATCCTAATGGCCATTCCAGCTTTTTGGATGCCTATTTTCAAACATCTGAAATGAAGGACAGGTAGTCCTTGACTTGAGATCAGAATGGAGCCCAAAATGTATGTCATTAAGTGAAATATTGTTCACGTTGAGTTTTTGCCCCGTTTTACAACCTTTCGGGTTGCAGTTGTTAAGTGAATCACTTCAGATGATATGTTAGTAGTCCGATAGTTAAGCGAATCTGGCTTCCCCATTGACTTTGCTTGTCAGAAGGTCGCAAGAGGGAATCACGTAACACACACAAACACACACACACACGCACAGGACACTGCCACGGTCATAAATGAGAGACAGTTGTAAGCATCCAATTAGAAATCACGTGACGATGGGGATGCTGCAATGGTCATAAGTTTGAAAATGGTCGTAAATCACTTAGGACCGTTGTAACTTGAGGACTACCTGTATAACTGAAAGATCAAAATTAATAATTGATTATGTGTTATAAAATTAGTGGTGGCACTTAACAACCATATGCAGTCCATTTAGTGTCTGTCCTTCCTTCCCTCCTTCTCCTGTCTTCCTTCCTTCCTCCCTCACCCTCCTATTCCCCTTCCTTTCTCCCTCCCTCCCTTCCCTCCCTCCTTCGTTCCTCCCTCCCTTCCTCTCCTTCTCCTTCCTCACCTTCCCATTCTCCTTCCTTTCTCCCTTCCCTTCCCTCCCTCCCTCCTTCTTCCTTCTTCCCTTCCTCCCTCACCTTTTCGTTCCCCTTCGTACCTTACTTTCTCCCTCCTTCCCTCCCCTTTCTCCCTCCTTCTCCCTCCCTCCCTCCTGACTTTCTCCCTTCCTCTCCCATTCCCTTCCTTCCCTCCCCCTCTCTTCCATCTCTCTTCCTTCTTACCTCGCCCTCCCATTCCCCTTCCTTCTTTCCTTTCTCCCCTCCCCCTCCTTCCCTTTCCCATCTTCCTTCTTCCTCCCTTCCCCCTCCCTTTCCCTCTCCCCCCCATCTCTCTTCCTTCCTCACTCACCCTCTCATTCCCCCACCCTCTCTCCCTTTCCCATCTTCCCCCTCCCTCCCTCCTCCCTTCCACCCATCCATCTCAAGGCAGTAACTTTGGCCAGCGTCTGATCCTAGAACTATATTTTGCATGCAAAGGGTAGCCGAGCCCTTTAAATCAAGGTGCACAAACTGAGTTGGCCAAGGCTGTCTCAGGGCTGCAGAAGCTTTTGGGAGGACCCCTGAAAATCTGACAATTGCTCCCTTGTGGTATTTCTCAAGACAGGAAGTGCTGAAATAAAGGAGAATCTCCTATCGGCAACTTTTAATTCACTGAACAGAAGCAAAACAATTTAGCAGAGCTGGGAGAATGCTGTCCTCCCCTAAAACTGGTATGGCAGGGGAGAACATTTTTCCCCTCTTACAATCCTTTACTCCTTTGTGTGAAGGAATAAGAAAGAACTCAAAAGGTATGCTGGCTATCTTGTTCTACATGTTTTCCTTACACTCATTAACCTTCGTCTCCAGCTCTTTCCTTTCTTAACCAATAGGGGAAATATTCCACCAGGCCTTTGAGAAACATGGAAAGAGGTTGCTTCAGTAAGGCCTTACACAATTTGTAAGGTGGAAATAATAACCACTGAATACAGGAAGATTTCTAAACAAACGCACATATGCTTGAATTGTCCCAAAGGTGCTTGCTTATTTATTTATTTATTTATTTATTTATTTATTTATTTATTTATTTATTTATATAGCAAATAATTTATTTATTTATATATATAGCAAATAATGCAAAGACATATACATCTAAATACAAGAAAGAAAGAAAGAAAAAGAAAGAAAGAAAAGAAAGAAAGAAAGAAAGAAAGAAAGAAAGAAAGAAAGAAAGAAAGAAAGAGGGAAACTAATAATACAGTGCACCCCCCAGGGACCCTGTTTTTCTGTCTTATATTTCTTCACCTGTAACAACTAAAAGATACAATTTATTCCAATTGTACCCTTACCCCCCCCAAAACAACATATATTCTTTTTTTTATAATTTTTTTAAATTTTTATTACATAGACAACACATACACACAACAATGAAAAAACAAAAAGAAAAAAAAAAGAAAAAAAAATCCATCATCACATACAGCATGTCGTTTGGTTACAGGTGTTTTAACATTTATCATTCTTATACATTTATTATTTCATTTAATAGGTTATAATATACAGTTTGGGTTGCTTTGTTTACCATCCCTTCCTCCTGTTATAACACCACCTTATTTTCCCTTTCTTTTTTCCCTCCCCCCCTTCTCTACTTTCTTCCTTCCTCCTCTCCTTTCCCTTCCTTCTTCCTGTACCTTTCTCCTACTCCTGCTCTTCCTCCTCCCCTTCCTCCTCCTCTTTCTCTCCTTTCCATCCTCCTCTTCTTACTTCTTTCTTTCCACCCTCTCTCCCTTCTATACTTCCTTCCTTCCTCCTCTCCTTCCCTTTCCTTCTTCCCTTGCCTCTCCTTTGATCCTGCTCTTCCTCTTTCCCTTCCTACCCTCTCTCTTTCCTTTTCTCTCCCTTCTATCCTCCTTTCCCTTTCCTTTCTCCCTCCCTCCCTTCTCTACTTTCCTCCTCTCCTTCCCCTTCCTTCTACCCGTATCTTTCTCCTACTCCTGCTCTTCCTCTTCCCCTTTCTACCCTCTCTCCTCCTCTTTCTCTCCTTTCCATCCTCCTCTCCTTACCTCTTTCTTCTTCCCCCCCCCCCGTCTTCCTTTCCTTCTCTCCTCCTCTCTCCCTTTTTTTCTATTGTTGTTGGTGTGTCTATTTTGAATCTCAGTTTATGTTTCCTTGGGATGGTATTTCCGCCAACCCAGACATAATTTGGTATCATTTCTTATTCCCTTACCTGTGCTAATCTATCCTAACTATATTTTCCCCCCCACACACACACTTTGTATCTCTCTGTTATATATATATACTTATATATTTAATACACACAATTAAAAAAACACACACAAAAAGAAAAAAAGAAACCTGCTCAAGAATATATGTTGCAAAACAACATATATTCTTGAGCAGGTTTATTCCCTTTGCCTTCCACCAACACTGATTTTATAAAATTCCCCCGTATTTCATTATAATTGTTTGCTTCGATCATCCCTTTTTAAAATTTAATTTCCATTGTTAATTTATCATTTGTTTCCATACTCCAAATTTCATTATACCACTCATTTCTTTGAATATCCCACTTCTGTCCCTATTTTTTAGCCATCACTAATCTTGCTATTATCAAATTTACAATCAATTCCTTTTTTTTGTTTCATTTATATCCCGTTTTTCCACCAGCAACAGTAATGCAATTCTGTGACATGTCTAAATTTACATTCAAGAACGCTCTAATTTCTCTAAACATCGTATCCCATATTTTTTGTGCATTATCACAATCCTACCACTTATGTTTGTGTGTTCCAACCTCTTTATTTTACCTCCAACGAATATTTGTATATTTACCATCTATTTGATTTATGTGGTGTTAGGTACTGTTGAAAGAAATGTCCTTTTGGGTTCAGCTCCAAGTGGGGAAAAAGACCCTGGAGACATGGAGGCTGCTTGGAAAGATGGTTTATTGTTGGACAGGGCCACATGGCTTGAGCCCTGAACAGAAAAGGTGATCACATGTTTCAATGTTGCTGGAGAAGAAGAGAGAAGGGCTGAGGAAGGGGCTTGCTAGGCTTTTTATACCCTGTTTAGTCCCACCTCTCTGTTTCCTGTTTCTGTGTAAGAAATGTATTCTGATTGGTTATCAGACTCCCATGGTGCCATGCAGGGGGCTACTCTCTAGGCTGTGATGAGTCCAGGTATAGATGAGTTCTCAGATGCCATGTGGAGAGTTGAGTAATATCCCTTCCCCCTACAGCTGCAGTGAGGAGAAGTCTTTATTATGTATAGTGGGCTAGCCTGGCCATCTTAATGGCCCATTAGCTGGGGATGGGCAGAAAGCTATAGGCAACTATTCTGTCTTTTAAAACATGTTTCTTTTCACATCCAGAGAAATATTCTGCCTTTTCAATATTTCCTAGGATATTTCATTTTTCTGGGAGAGGGCTGGATGATAACTTCCCACAGTACTACCCCATATCACTTTATATCCATTTTCCTTAACTCTTAACTGACGTATTCACATATATTCTTCTATTCCAAATACTTTTTTCAATCAGTATCATTTATTTCTCCTCAATCTGATTCCCAAATTAATTTTAAACCTTTTGCCCGTGCAAAGGTGCTTTTTCAAGAGGCAACTTCTTCAGTTTCTTGGGTGAGAAACGAAACTTCTTCAAAGAAAAACCAGAAAGTCCAGTTGCCTCTTGAAAAAGCACCTTTGGGACAACCAGGACCAGGATGACTGGGAATCTCCATAGAGATTTAACAAACAGCATGCATGCTTTGATTTTCAAATTTCAAAGCACCAAATTTTTATTTTTCTGCACGATTCCGTCCCATAATTGGAGACAAAAGCTAAACTTTTAAGCTACAAAAAAGTTGTATGGCTAATCCTCGCCTCATGACCACAACTGAGCCTTAATATTTCTGTTGCTAAGTCAGACATTTGTTAAGTGAGTTTTGCCCCTTTTTACGACCTTTTGTGCCACAGTTGGTAAGTGAATCACTGCAGTTTTTTTAAGTTAGCAGCCTGGCGCTTAAATAGATCTGGCTTTCCCGTTGACTTGGCTTGCCAGAAGGTTGTAAAAGAGGATTGTATGACCCAGTGGTGGGTTGCAGGCAGTATGCCCCGGTAGAGCTGTACCGGAGCCTGCCCGGAGCACCGAGTACTGTTCCGGCACGGTGCTCCGGAGGGCCCACCCAGCCATCCAAGCTCCTTATCTGTCCTTTAAGCCTTTGGCGCTTCCCTACATGCGCGTGGCACGTACGGCGCCTGTGCGATGCTCCAGCCAAGCAGCTGGAGCGTCGCAGAGGCTTGTAGAAGCATCACAGGCAAGTACAACGCATGCGCGCGTCCCGCATGTCCATGTGGGTGATGTACCTGTTGGAACAGGATCTGGAGCCCACCACTGGTATGACCCACCCACCCCCTCTGGGACACTACGACCATCATAAATATGAGCCAGGTGCTAAGCATCAGAATTTTTATCACATGATCGTGGAGATGCTGCAAAGATCGTAAGTGTGAAAAATGGTCATAAATATAAATCAGTTGCTAAGCACCAGAATTTTGATCACATGATCATGGGATGCTGCAAAGGTCGTAAGTGTGAAAAATGGTCATAAATATGAGTCAATTGCTAAGCACCAGAATTTTGATCACATGACCATGGGATGCTGTAAAGGTCGTAAGTGTGAAAAATAGGGATACTACAACCTCATAAATCCAGGCCGGGTGCCAAGCATGATCACGTGACTGTGGGGAATGCTAAAGTGGTCGTAAGTGTGGAAAAACAGTCAACAGTCAGTGCCGTTGTGGCTTCATACAATCACTAAATGAATGGGTGTAAGGTCTACCTCTACGATGCTGAATGGAAAAACGTTGGAGGGAGACTCTGGGCAGGGTTAGTGATTCATGGCGACTCAAAATTTTTTAAAAGTGAAACTTCCCCCAGATTGCTTTAGGACCGCAGGGTAAAAAGCATTTATTTCTGGAAAAGAAAGATGAACACATCAAAATATTCCCACTTTTGCAACCTTCTCAAATGCCCGTGCTTTTTAAACTTCGGAGGGGGAGTCACGGTTGCTAATTTTTGGAATGAAACTCCCACTTTTGACCTTGAAGTACTTCAGTATTTCAGTTTGAGTATTCCGGGATTTGAAGAGCTGCCACAAAGTTTGAGTTTACTTTATGGTCATTGCACCTTGTACAATGAAATTAAATGCCATCTTCCGTGTGCATTATAACTATAAAAACAAAAACACGAAAACACATCCTTCACATGCTATATAACTGAAAAGGAAAACCCCCGATACTGCATTAATATTGCACTGTACCATAGAATTCAATATGTTTATTGCCCTGGGATAGAAGCTGTTTTTCAGCCTATTCTTGTTTTTATTATCCTGTACCGTCTGCCAGATAGTAATAGTTAAAAAAAAAAGGGTGCCCAGGATGAGATGGATCTTTAAGAATGTTTTTGAACTTTCTCAAGGCAGCGGGAGTTATAAAGCTCTTCCAAAGAAGGGAGAGGGCAACCGATGATCTTCTGGGCAATGACGTTGACTCTCTGGAGCGCTGTCCTATCTGCCACTGTGCAATTGGCAAATCACACACAGATGCAATAAGTTAAAATACTCTCTAAAGTGCAGAGATAGAAGGTCACTAGCAGTTTTCCATTCAGTTTCTGTTTCCTGAGAAGTCTCAGGTAGTATAATCTCTGCTGGGCCCTTTTGACTAATGATGCAATGTGAGGTCAGCTCCTCTTTTATGATAACACCCAGAAACTTAAAACTGGCCACTTGCTCCACTTGGTCTCCCTTGATAAGCAAGAGCTGGATGTCTGATCTATTCCTTCTATCGTCCACTATAAGCTCCTTAGTCTTACTGGTGTTAAGGACCAAGTTATTGTCTCCACACCACGAAAGGGTCCGCAACGTGGGTGTCCTCCTGAATTCGCAGCTGACATTAGAATACCACCTGTCGGCTGTAACCGCCCCTGGGGGGGGGCTTTCGCCCAGGTTCTCCTGGTGCACCAGTTGCGGCCCTACCTGGACCGGGAGGCACTTCAAATGGTCACTCATGCTCTCGTCACCTTGAGGCTTGATTACTGTAATGCGCTTTACTTGGGGCTGCCCCTGAAGAGTGTTCGGAGACTACAATTGGTCCAGAATGCAGCCGCACGAGCGATATTGTGTGTACCTAGATACACCCATGTTACACCTATCCTCCGCGAGCTGCACTGGCTTCCCATCGGTCTCCAAACGCGCTTCAAGGTGCTGGTTATTACCTTTAAAGCCCTACATGGCTTGGGACCTGGATATCTGCGGGATCGCCTCCTGCCACATACCTCCCAACGACCCATAAGGCCTCCTTCGGGTACCATCAACCGGGCAATGCCGATTGGCGACTACTCGGGGGAGGTCTTTCTCTGTAGCTGCCCCGGTCCTGTGGAATGATCTACCCGCAAAGATCCGGACCCTTCCCACTCTCTCGGCCTTCCGGAAAGCCACTAAAACCTGGCTGTTCCGGCAGGCCTGGGGATGTTGACCCCAAAATACGGTCCAGCCCCATTTAGAACGGAGTGTATGGTGTGCCGTTTTTAAATCTATCTTTTCTTTCCCTGTATTTTATTTTTGACTTATTTCTGTACTGTAAGCCGCCCGGAGTCCTACGGGATTGGGCAGCATATAAATGTTATTAAACTTGCAAACTTGCAAACTTGAAAGCAACAGGTCCACCTCAAAGAAAGGAGACAACCTATTTCCCCAAACCCCATAAAGCAAGACAACAAGCCATGGATGGAAACTAATCAAGAAGAGAAGCAACCTGGGATTAAGGAGAAACTTCCCAATAGGGAGGACAATTAACCAGTGGAACCGCTTGCCTTCAGGAGTTGTGGGTGCTCCCAACAAGGGAGGTTTTTAAGAAAAGACTGGGCAGCCGGTTCCACCACAAAATCGCGGAGGACAAAATCGCGCTCGACGAAAGCGCGCATTTGACGTCATCACAGCGTGACGAAAACATCGCGCTGTGATCGAAAAATGTAAAAATAAAGCTAAAACCTTACCCTAACCCCCCCAAACCTACCCCTAAACCTACCCCTAAACCTAACCCTAAACCTAACCCTAAATCTAACCCTAAACCTAACCGTTAACGTAACGCTAAACCTAACACTAACCCTTAACCTAACGCTAAACCTAACGCTAACGCTCTAAACCTAAACTAACCCTTAACCTAACCCTAACCCTAACCCTAACCCTTACCTTTATGTGAATCGGCTTGGTTTAATTTTAATTTTATTTCAATTTTTAATTTTTTTCGTCGCGCTGTGATGACGTCACATGCGCGCTTTCGTCGAGCGCGATTTTGTCCTCCGCGCTTTTGACGGGTCACGGGGCAGCCACCTGTCTAAAACAGTATAGGGCTGTGATGGAGAACTTATGGCACATGGAGCCATATCTGCCCGCACACGAGCTGTGGGCGCCAGCATGCATGTGTGCGCCAGCCAGCTGATTTTTGGACTTCCAGAGGGCTGGGGGAGGCTGTTTTCACCTTCCCCAGACTATAGGAAAGCCTCCGGAGCCTGGGGAGGGGGAAAATGTCCTCCCCCTGACACCTGGAGGAAATACCAAGCTCAGCTGGTATTGGCAGGGGAGGGGGGGATTGTGTGTGTTTTGCATTATGGATGCTGGCACATGCGTGTGCTGTCACATGTGCGTGCGTGCACACATTTTTGGCACCTGACAACAAAAAGGTTACCCATCACTGGTATAGGGTCTCCTGCTTGAGCATGGGGTTGGACTGGAAGATCTCCAAGGTCCCTTTCCATCTCTATTCCAATTGGATTATAAATACAATTGCCAAAAATAGAAATATTTACTGGTGGGATGATTTCATCAACCATAGGAGGTTTGCAGAAGTACAGTAAGGTTTGGAGGGGGAGAAGAAGTCTAGGGATGGGAGGGGGGGGGGAAACCCCACGAATGTCACAGAGCAAACTCAAGGTGTCCAGTGGCAACGAAGAACATAAAGAAGGGAGGGAAATTACGGTAAATGCAATATCTGGTTACGCCATAGCTGATTGAAACCAGAAGTGGGGCATTTTGCACCTAACTTTTTCCTGGGGGAGCCGACATCCTTTCTGATTCTTGGGGAAATTTTGCTTCTGTTTTAGGGGGTTTCTGAGGATGTCACGGCGCTGCAGTGACATAAAAAAAAAAGGCAGGAGGGGGCTGCTAGGCGTTCGACCATTTCACGCTTGTGTTTAGCCTTGTGGGAGGTTCATTATTTTAGCTGTTTTCAGGTTAAGAAGCTTCTCATGGTGTCCTGAACCAGTTTCACTCCAGAGCAATGCAGAAACCTTTGCAGACAGGAAACTGAGGCTAGACTAAGCCAGTTCTCGGCTTGGGGTATTGGCACTAGTTGGAGGGTTGTGGAGACTGGATTCTGGGCACGGCAGCATGGGTTAGGGTGGCCACTCTGCACACAATCGGACACACACTGGCAGCCAGCAAGTCCTATATGAAGTTGTTCCTCCTCCTCCTCCTCCTCCTCCTCCTCCTCCTCCTCCTCCTCCTCCTCCTCCTCCTCCTCCTCCTCCTCCTCCTCCTCCCTCCTCCTCCTTTTTAATGTAGTCATTCATTTGCAGAGACAACAAAACAAGAATTACCCATGGGGGCAATCTAGCAGGCACACAATACTGTATAATCGCACACTGAAGCATATGCATGGGTGTCTGTGTTTGTGTTCATTCCACTTACAGACTTTGTTTACCCAGTGTTTAGCTAGTTGCTCAATTCCAACCTTTGCCCGGAGTCGCAGATTCATTGAAGCACAAGCCACCTGAAAGGATTGGTAAACATGATAACTCGCACAAACACGCATCCTCCTGAGAGCCTTTAAAATCAACATTTGCACGTTGGGCGAATGCGCCAGCTAATCCTGGTCAGGAGATTGTATGATTGCGTAAACCCAACTAGATGCCTGGGCATGGAGAAAAACCATGTACCTTTGCAAAGGGGGGGGGAGGAGGGGGAGAGAAAGAGACAGAGAAAGGAGAGCCATAGGGATAGATAGAGGATGGGTGGGTTGGTAGGTAGATAGATAATAAATGGATAGATGATACAGATGATAGATGGGTAGATAAACGATAAATAATGGATGGATGGATGGATAGATAGATATGGATGGATGGATGGATTTATGGATGGATGGGTGAATATATATTTATATCTACCTACCTACCTACCTACCTACCTACCTACCTAATCTATCTATCTATCTATCTATCCATCCTATAGACAGATGATAGATAGATGGGTAGATAGATTAAATAGGTAGATAATAGTTAATAAATAGATGGATGGGTAGACATATGTAGGTAGGTGAGATAGATAGGCAGGCAGGCAGGCAGGCAGATAAGGATAGATAAAGATAGGTAGGAAGGTAGGCAGATAAAGATGGATATATGTGTGTGTGTAGATAGAGAGATAGAGATAGAGATAGAGATAGAGATAGAGATAGAGAGAGAGAGAGAGAGAGAGAGAGAGAGAGAGAGAGAGAGAGAGAGAGAGAGAGAGAGAGAGAGAGAGAGAGAGAGAGAGAGAGAGAGAGAGAGAGAGAGAGAGAGAGAGAGAGAGAGAGAGAGAGAGATGGTACTCTGTCCATGTTCAGAAACCTCTTCTTCCGCGCAGCAAGTCACCGCCTCACAGGAACCGCCCCTCCTGACGCGCCGCCCAGCTGGGAAACTCCAGCTCTGCAACAAGCCGTCGGGCGCTTCCGCTTGGCACTAAGACGGAAGCTGAAACTTGAGCGCTAAGTTTGCTGAGTTTTGGGGGTGTGGTGGTCTTTCGCTGGAGGGGCTGGGGCAGGGACAAGAGCCTCCCTCCTTTTCTGTCTCTCCACACACACGGCCCACGAAAGCAGCAGCAGCAGCAGCAGCAGCAGCAGCGATGGGAACGCATGGAGTAGTTGTGCGGGCTCCCTTGGCGACTCCAGCGGGTAAGGCGCGCGGTCTCTTTCAGGGGACTTCACCCCTTCCCCCTTTCGTTGCAAATGGGAAAGGGGGAGGGTCGTGCTGGGGGGTGGGGAAGGAATAGGGGCGATTGGGCAATCCCGTCCTCCCTCCCCACTACTACCAAGTCATCGGGGCGGCGACCCGGGCAGGGTCTCCAACCGCCCCCTGGGCTCGTGATGGATCTCGAGCGGGAGGCGCAAGAGTTGGCGATGCCGAGGACCCAAAGAGAACCGAATGGGGTCAGTTTTGGGGGGGGGGGCGGTCGGGTTGGGGGGGAGCTCTTCGGTCCGATCATCGGGGCAGAGAGGGAAATCCCCCCCCCCTTCACCGCGGAGTGGGCTGGTGGGGGGTGGCACATCGTTTGGCCAAGGCTCCTTGGCCAAGAAGATTTGTGATTGTGAAGGATTTAATTTCATTTTTGTTTGTTTTTATTTTGTCTAGTTTGTCACTCATGTACAAGATAAGATAAGGAATAAGAATAAACATGTCTAAAAACACAGGAAGTGGGAACATTAGGACGGAGGGAAGGCACGCTGGTGTGCTTATGTGATCTCTTAGGAATGGGGGGAGGCCAACAGTAGACAGTTTAAGGTTAAAGTTTTTTTTTGGGGGGGGGGGTTGAGGATCCCTCTGGTTGTTCTTTTCTCCCGTCCTTTTTTTTTGAGGGGGGGGCGGGGGTGGTGGTCTTTGCTTTTATGACGCTGGTCCCCTCTAGGGTAGGAGATCCCTGTTTTGGGGCTGATCGGACTTTGGCTCTGAGGATATTTACAGTCCGTCCTTTCCATGAAAATACCCAGGCAAACTTTTTGTTGTTGTTGTTTTGGTTTCTCCTTTCACTTTGCCACACAGTATGAAAATAAATGAGAAATCCCCTTGGCAAGGGAAGTGGCGTGTTTTTGCATGTTGTAGTTTTGTATGTGTCCAGTTGGCCAGCGTTTCCCCACCCTACACTTTCTGGGTTGGTTACCCAGTCCAAGTGGGATGAAGGGCAGCTCTCCTTGATGGATCCTTCCCCTGCCATGAATTGGACCGTAAGACCTTCAAGGTCCCTTCCAACTTTGTTGTTGTTGTTAGTTGCAAAGTCATGTCCGAACCATCGTTACCCCCATGGACAACGTTCCTCTAGGCCAGTGTTTCTCAACCTTGGCGACTTTAAGTCTTGTGGACTTCAACTCCCAGAATTCCCCAGCCAGCTATGCTGGCTGGGGGATTCTGGGAGTTGAAGTCCACAGGGCTTAAAGTCGCCAAGGTTGAGAAACACTGCTCTAGGCCTTCCTGTCCTCTACCATCCTCTGGAGTCCATTTAAGCTCACGCCTCCTGCTTCAGTGACTCCATCCAGCCACCTCATTCTCTGTCGTCCCCTTCTTCTTTTGCCCCTCCGTCTTTCCCAGCATGAGGCTCTTCTCCAGGGAGTCCTTCCTTCTCATTAGGTGGCCAAAATACTTGAGTTTCATCTTCAGGATCTGGCTTTCTAAAGAGCAATCAGGGTTGATCTCCTCTAGGACTGACCGGTGTGAAGGGACTCGCAGGAGTCTTCTCCAGCACCAGAGTTCAAAGCCCCCCCCCCTTATTCTTTGGCATTCAGCCTTTCTTGTGGTCCAACTTCCACAGCCAAGCATTGCAACTGGGGAAACCACAACCTTGACTATACGCACTTTTGTTGGCACGGTGATGCCTCTGCTTTTTAGTATGTTGCCTAGATTTGCCATAGCTTTCCTCCCCAGGAGCAAGCGTCTTTTAATTTCTTGGCTGCAGTCCCCATCTATGATAATCTTGGAGCCCAGGAAAATGAAACCTGTCACTAATCCAACTCTGTTGTTTTATGTTATTCTGTGAATTGAGGGAGGCCTTTGCTGTTTACATTTACTTTCCTTTTTACAATCTGCTGATCTTTTAACCATTGACATCCCCAGCTAATCGTTTAACTGAGGCGTGGAGGAGTCTGCCTCCTCCTTTGATCTCTCTTGAGGAAAGGCAAGATTATAAATCTGACAAATGTATCAAAATTTTAAGTTTAGAAAACAACTTCTGTGAGAGAAGTTGGCCTGAGTGGAAACGATTGGCCCCCAGTCTCCAGCGGGGCCCTTTTTATCTGATTCT
This sequence comes from Thamnophis sirtalis, assembly GCF_051295495.1. Lineage (NCBI taxonomy): Eukaryota > Metazoa > Chordata > Lepidosauria > Squamata > Natricidae > Thamnophis > Thamnophis sirtalis. Next base: position 126,328,679 of record NW_028261384.1, read on the forward strand.
GTGCTTGAAAGATTATTTCACATAGGCCCCCGGCAATGCTTTTATGCCCATATCCTTTCCCTTGCTTTGCAGTCACTATATCATACACATAATCCTCGACTTACGACCATGATGGAGCCCAAAAATTCTGTTGCTAAGTGAGACATTTGCTAGGCGAGCTTTGCCCCAATTTATGATCTTTCTTGCTGCAGATGTTAAAGTTGACAAATTAGTAACCCGGTTGTGAAGTCAACCTGGCTTCCTCGCCGACTTTGCTTGTTAGGAGGCCTCAAAAGAAGGGGACCGCAGGACCTCGGGAACACAGCGACGGTCGTGAATGTGAACCAGTTGCCAAGCATCTGAATTTTGATCACGTGACCAACGTGGGGGATGCAGCGGTGGTCGTAAATCTGGAAAAAAAATGGTCGTTAGCCTCTTTTTTCCAGTGATGTAACTTTTAAAGGTTAACTAAATCAACAGTTGTAAGTTGAGCATTACCTGTATAATGTAATTATTGCATTTGTCTTGGAAATCAAGCTTCCCCCCCTTCCCCCACTCTTCCTGGAAGATGAGATCAGCATTTTGTAGGCTTTGGGAATCGAAACCTATTTCTTCAAGCTAAGCATTTAGAAACACAGGCACCCAGTTTTTTTTTCGCTTGTCTTCGGCTGCATATAAAATATCTGAAATAGTTAATATTATGCAAATAGCCTAATAATTTTCAAATTATTGTGGGGCTGTATTGCTAGCTGTCCTGGGCCACATAGGGTCCACGGGGCCATAAGTTGGACACCCATTCACATGGATGAATTCAAGTGTTTAGATCAGTGATAGGGAACCTTTTCCGGACCGAGTGCGGAAAATGCGCACATGTTGGTGCAGCCCCCTCTGCCCACACGCGCCCCATGCATGGACTCTCCTCTAGTGCATGCATGGGCTCCCCTACATGTGCGCAGCCCTCTCTGCATGGCCCTGGATGTGGCTCTCGCATGCACACACACACCCTGCATGCACCTTGCACATGCAAGCATGCCTCTGGCACGTGCCCCACCCCCTGTGCATGCGCAGCAGAGACCCAAAGACCAACTGGTCAGCGGGAGGTGTGCATTTATGCACGGCGGAGCTGAACTGGGGCAAATGGCTCGGGTGCCGTCAGAGAGGATGCTGCGTGCCACCTCTGGCACACGTGCCATAGATTCGCCATCACGGGTTTAGACTATGCATGTGGGAAAGAGCCCTAATCTGACTTCTACAGAAGTTTCTTTCTCATTTGCATGTTCTTTGCTATTGTATACAAATGAGGATTTGCAGTTCAGAGCCATTGGCAGGTTTCTTTCAACTCCAAGGGGTCATTTTTATGATATGTGCAGCTTTATTTCACAGGAGCCCCTTATCGGTGCAGAAGCTGGACTTTGCAAATCATCCTATCCAATTTGCAATTTGCAAATAGAGAGAGAAGAAATTTAATGCATCCTTATGGGAGGGGGCAGCTGGTTAGAGTAACAGAGTTGGAAGGGACCTTGGAGGTCTTCTAGTTCAACCCCCTGCTTAGGCAGGAAACCCTACACCCTTTCACACAAATGGTTATCCAACATCTTCTTAAAAAACTTTCAGGGTTGAAGCATTCACAACTTCTGGAGGCAAGTTGTTCCACTGATTAATTGTTCTCAATGTCAGGAAATTTATCCTTGGTTCTAGGTTGTTTCTCTCCCTGATTAATTTCCACCCATTGCTTCTTGTCTCCTGCCCTCGGGTGCTTTGGAGCAGTGGTCAAATTATTTGCATTTTTTTACATTGCACTAAATACTATTTATCTTTTTTTAAAAAATCATATTGGTGGTCTGCGGGATTTAAAATTATGAATGTAGTGGTCCCTGAGGACCGAAATGTTGGCGACCCCTGCTTTGGAGAATAGCTTGACTCCCTCTTCTTTGTGGCCTGAGATTCTGCTATCATGTCACACACACACACACACACCCCGCAGTCCTTCTTTTCATCAAACTTATTTTCATCAAAACTGGTCAGTTCTTCTGAATATTGCCCCCCTCCAACCTCCATTCCAGGTCCCTCCTCCTTTACTTTTTTTCAGTTATGGGACTTTGAATAACAATAACATAGTGTTTTTCCAGCATTCTCTAAGCTGTTTACAGGGTTAGCCTATCACCCCGCTAACCATCTGGGTCCTTATTTTACCCGCCTCGGAAGGATGGAAGGCTCAGTCAACCTTGAGCCTGGTGAGAATCAAACATTATTAGGCTGCTTCGCATATTCGGACAGATGATTTGATTGGATTTGGCACTTTTATCAGCCTACTGTGTCCTTCCCAAAGCCATGGAATGGGAAGATGTTGATGTTTCATGGCTCCTGTGGGATTGGAAAGTTTTTTAGCAGCTGCATCCAGTGTCCTTTTGCTCCCTTGTTTTCTCTTGGCTAATAATTATATCTGCAGAAAAAAAAACAATTGCTATCAATCTACCGTCCCTTGTATACTGCATGGGACAAAAAGAGGACTGTGAAAATATCAACAGACCCCTCACACCATGACATAAACTCTTTCAACTTCTGCTCTCAAAACATTGCTATCGGACATTGCATACCAGAACAACTAGACACAAGGACAATTTTTTCTCCGAATGCCATCACTTTACTTAACCACAATTCCCAGAACACACTCAAATAATTTACTAAGCCTGCAAATTATTCCTAGTATCTATCTCTTCCCATTTATGACTATAACCATGTTGCTTGTATTTTTCAGTTTATATTGTTTTATTTGTTTATTAGTATGATTTGATAGCTTATTAGTTGACTATCACTAAGTGTTGTATCTTTTTATTCTTTTTAAATTTTAATCTCCTTATGTACACAGAGCATTTGCACCAAAGACAAATTTCTTGTGTGTCCAATCACATTTGGCCAATAAAGAAGTCTCTTCTCTTCTCTTCTCTTCTCTTTTCCACTCCACTCCACTCCACTCCACTCCACTCCACAATACTCTACTCAATATTCTGCTCTGCTCTGCTCTGCTCTGCTCTGCTCAGCTCAGCTTAGCTAGCTCAACTCAACTCTATTCATCTCTCACCCACAACCCTTTTAATCAGCCTGGTTTCTCTTCCCTGCAGCTTATTAGCCACGTAGCAACTTGTGTCTTGAAGAGCTGCCAGACACAGGCTTCCGTCATGCCGAACAGCAGGATCCTGGATGAATTTGCGGTGGCCGAGGAGGCCCAGGAGATGTTGATGCAACACCGTCCCCAGATTGAGCGCCTCTTTCAGGTGGAGCTGAATGTCATGGGGGTGCTGGGATTGGACCCCAGAGGAGCACGGAAGATCTGGTTGCAGCTGCAAGGAAGCCAAGATAATCTTCGCAGGGCAAAGGTGAGGCCAGCTCTGATCCTCGATCCAGGCTCAATGCCTATAAAGCAGCTTATCATGGTCTTCTCTTGTTTGTCATTTGGGAAACAAAAGTCTCCGGGCCACCTGGAGCAATGTAGTCCTCTCTAAATGCGGGTCAGTGTTATTTCATGAGAAGACGTTATTCAGTCTGACGAGCGGCACTTTCCCCAAAGCCTTGAATGGTGGTTTTGTTTCCTAACTTCTGTCGCCTAGCTAACTCTGGTCATCTGAATCTAAAGTTGGAAAAAACCTGGATACTTTTTGGAAACCCGAGGTCTGTAAATTTGATTGGGGTGTTGGAAAAGTTGCTTTATCAAGGAAATGACGTGGGTTCAGCTTTGAAGTCACTAATGAATTGAGGTGACTTGAAGGAGATTCCACTGAAGGGTTCTGTCCTCCACAACCGAGACAAATAGCAAAGATGACTTAGTGCTCACGACCAGATTTGTTCCAACCTAGGCTTCACCAGAGCATGAAGCAAACTCCTCATCCCAACAAAAAAAAAACACCACTTTTATTAATTAACCTTCCCACCAAAGTCTTTCAAGGGAGGTTTTACAGTCACAGACCTCTGGCTTGGAGAGCTGACGGATACCTGCAAAATTTGGCGAGGAGTCTCAGAGAGCCACGAACCAATTAAGCAAACTAGTTGTCTCCTGCAAATTTCACTCCCCTTTCGCTCCTCTTTTATTTCCTCTGGGAGGAGGCATTCATCATCCACCTATGACCTTACTCCCAAGTCGGCCCCTGTTCCTTAGCTGTTCCCTTCGTCTGGCAACTCTGTGCATGCGCACACTGGGAACAGGCTCCAGCTGTTCGTTTGCCTCACTGATAGCAATAGCAATAGCAGTAGACTTATATACCACTTCATAGGGCTTTCAGCCCTCTCTAAGTGGTTTACAGAGAGTCAGCATATTGCCCCCAACAATCTGGGTCCTCATTTTACCCACCTCGGAAGGATGGAAGGCTGAGTCAACCCTGAGCCGGTGAGATTTGAACCGCTGAACTGCTGATCTAGCAGTAGCCTGCAGTGCTGCATTTAACCACTGCGCCACCTCGGCTCTTGATGTCTGACTCTGAAGGCATCTGATAACCCTCAAATGGCTCTAGTCCCATCTCTGCCTCTGACACAGAGCCCTCATCAGAGCCTTCCCCAGACTCCAGGACTGACCAATGTCCCTCCCCAACCTCCTCACTGTCTGAATCTGCTGCCAGCTCTGCTGGCTACTGGCGGGCCACAACAAGATGACTGCAAAGAATATAAATCCTTCCATTCCCCAGCATTCAGTCAGAACTGAAAAAGCTTATTGGCTAAGAAGCAAAACATTTTCATGACCCCCCCTGCCAAAAAAAAGTTCCAGTTGCCTTTCGAAAAGAACTTTTGAGACAGTACTGATTGGTGTGTTTTCCTCCAACTTTGGGAAGAAATGTTTAATGTGAAAGCCCAAGGTGGATTAATATTTTCCAGATTTATTAACAATAAATTCTGGCCTTTTGGGAAATCTCATTTAATTCCAATAAATTTCCTCCTTGGCCAAGCAGGTTAGAATCATGCCCTCAAAACTTAGCATAGTTTCCAATCTGCTTCACCAAAAGGGTCTTCACATTGAACAATTTTCATTTTATTTTTTCACTGCAGGAAAACGGGGCAAAACGTTTGGGGACTGTTTTTTTTTGGGGGGGGGGAAATAGAAGAGCTTCCAATGCTCTCAATTTGATGAACTGTGTTTCCTTATTTACACCACTTGCTTTATCTGTGCTGCATAAACAGAGGCACTTCCTTATTTACGTAACGCTGTGCTTTGTCATTCTGTGCAGTCCAATGTGGACAAAAATTGGCTTATGCAAGGATTCCTAGGATCACTTGACACAGCGCAGGGACTGCTTCAATGTTGTTTTATGTTTTCTTTAGTTTTCCAAAAAAAATCATTTTTAAGCAGCAGTGGGATTCAAAAATTTTAGCAACCGGTTCTCTGCCTGGTTGCTGGGTGTGCGTGGCCTACTCGGCACCCTGCACCTGGCTGGGGAGAGGAATTTTTTCCTTCCCTAGGCTGCAGAGTCCTTTTTTGAGCCTCCCGGAGGGCGAAAACAGCCTCCCCTGGGCTCCGGAGGCCCTCCGGAGGCTGGAAATAAGCTTGTTTTCAGACTTCTGGAACTTTCGGTAGGCCCATTTTTCGCTGTTTGGAGGCTTCCCTGAATCTCCAGGAGGGCAAAAATGGCCTCCCCCGGCTTTGTAGGCCCTCCGGAAGCCAGAAATGAGCCCGTTTCTGGGCTTCCGGAAGGCCTGTTTTTCAATCTCTGGAGGCTTAGGGAAGCGTGAAAACAGCCTCATCCGCCCTCCGGAGGCACAAAATGTTTTTTTGGTTTTTTTGCCCTCCCAAACCCTCCATGCGGGCCCTGCACTTACCTGGCATGATGAACAGGCTGTGTGGAGACTCCTGGGAGGGGTGGGATGAGGTGGGATGGGCCAGCTGATCCTTGCAACAACCAGTTCAACGAACCGGATGCAAAATTAAGATCCGGTTTGCCTGAACAGGTACGAACCGACTGAATTCCACTCCTGATTTTAAGCGAATATTGCTTATTTGAAGTAGTTGAAACAATACATATGAATAGATTTAAAACTCAGAAACTCTTGTTGTTGTTGTTGTTGTTGTTGTTACTACTACTATAGTATTATTGTTATTGTTGTTATTACAATTTATTTTCTAGCTATCTTGCCATATGCCTACTCTAAGTGGCGCACACTGTATCCATAAAAAATGAAGATATAAAAAGAAAGCTTAAACTAAGTAAAAGTAAAACAACAATAAAACAACTAAGGAAAACAAAAAGAAAACAGTCAAAAAGAAAACAAAGAAAATACATCAATATGATTTGTAAAAAAAGATGGAAAATATAGAACCAGGTTGCCGGGGATAGGTGGCTTCTGCTATTAAACTAGCATCCACCTCCAGAATTATGTTAAATGTATATGTATATCTATACACACACATACACATATATTATAAATATGCATATGCATATAATATAAAATGATTTATTTAATTGCATTATTCAAAGTGGAAGCAAAATAGTGGTGCTGTGAGCTATGACTATGCCAATTTTTAGCAAACTCAAGAAATAATACAATTACCATACTTTTCAGAGTATAAGACACATTTTTCCCTCCCTAAAAGAGGGTGAAGATTTGGGTGGATCTTACACACCGAATATAGCCATGCCCATCCGTTGGCCCCCACCCTTTGGCCTCTGTCTCCCAGCAATTTGCAGCAAACAAGCTTCTTTCCAGCAAACAAGCTGCACAGCCTGATTATCACAAGCAGCTTATTATTGGTCCCATCGGCTTCCCGACCATCAGCTGTTTCAGGTGCAGTGATTGCCATTGCCTATTTCCTCCTCCACGTGTCCCATTTTCGGCCTCCGCATCCCATATTTGGCATCAATGCACCCTGTTTTCATCCTCATTTTCTGCCTATTCCGATCCCCACCGCCCGGAATGGGTGGAAAATGGAGCACGCGAAGGCCAAAAATGGGGGATGCAGAAGCTGAAAACAGAATGCGGAGACTGAAAGTGGGACACGCTGCAATAAGCTATGGCAATCAGCTGTTTGTGCTAATCAGGCTCTGCTGAAACTGAAACTGGCTGTTTGCTGCAAGGAGGCAAATTGCTGGGAGGCAGAGGCAGATTTTTTTCTCCTGTTTTCCTCCCCAAAAGCTCGGTGCGTCTTATACTTTGGAGTGTCTTATACTCCAAAAAATATGATACATTGTTTATACATCTGCTCATGAATCCAAAATACAGAACCCAAAATACAGAACATACAGAACATGAACCCAAAATACAGAACCCAAAATACAGACCCAAAATACAGATTTAGGAATAAATTGCCTGTTTCCAGAAATGGATTTATTTTATTTTTTGTAGTGTTGGAAAAAGTTCTTTTTCGATGTAACAAAAGCTATTCTGGTTTCAGACCTTTGAGGAATGACTATATTGTACGTTCTTGTGTTTTCCAGGAATACATTAAAGGTCTTTGTGGCCCAGAGGTTCAGGAGGAAATACAGTACCCTAAAGATATGCAGTGCATTTTCTTAGGTGCACATGGGTTATTTCTGGATTGTCTCATTCGAGGGACGTCAGCGAGCCTCACCTTTCTCCGCCCGGGTACGCTGCTGATCTCAGGGTTGGCAGAAGCCTTTGTCATGGCTCAGAGCAGGATCCAGGAATTTGTGGGGAAACACCAGAAGAACCCCAAGCTTCCAGAGGAACGGGAAGCTCAAGTGAAGCGGTCCTTTCGGGAACTGGTGGAGAAATATGATGACAAACATGCTATGGATCTTTTGATCTTGCCCACCTCGGTCAAAGAGGAGTTGCTGGGTTTGGTCAAGGAGATTCAGGAAGATAACACACGGGGGCAAAGGAATGGCTACAGGACACCGTTCGGTTTCGGGATAGATTGTTCACTACGGTGGGAAGCCAACGCTGTGAGTAATGGCGGATCTGGGACTCCAGATCGGCTTCAGTCTGCCTTTGACATACCTGAAGAACTCAGTCAAATCCAGGAAGAGAATAGAACTGGAGGCTCCGGTCATGACTGGCCTGTGGAATTTACCAGGCCACAAGAATCTCTTCACAAAGCTGCTCCTTTGATGCAACTACCGTACTCCGCTAGGCCTTGGGATGCCACAGCGGACTTGCCTACTGTGGATGCGAAATCTCAAGACCCAAAACATCTTCATGTCCCACGGGATGACCTTTTCAGAAATTCCGATGAGAAATCCCAATTGCACCCCAAGCCACAGGGACATCTGTCAGTCTTGAATGATCCTCGGCATTGGCTTGAAGCCATGGCCACTAAGAATTCTGGGATTCCCAAGAGTTCCTCCAAGCCGATTCTAGTTAAATCCAAGGGTCAGATTCTACCTGGATATGAAGGCCTCCAGGAAAGCTTGGAGGATCATCAGGCAGGAGAGAAGGATCCCTTTTGGGCAACAGGATCGAGTCCCGTTAGTTTGCCCGAGGAAACCACGGAGGGGGAGGGAGAGGGAGAGGCAACGTCTGACATTTTGCTGTCATCGTGGAGCGAAAAAGAGTTCAAAATGAGGCTAAACTTCTTCAAAACGATGGGCTACGAAGAGCACGTGGTCAAAAAGATACTACTGGAGGGTGGAGTTAAAGAAGCCCCTTCAACCATCTTGGATAGAGTCCAGATGATGGCGGCAGGCTTGTCTCAAAACGAAGACACCTCCCTGTCTCAGGGAGAGCCTGAACGGCAAGCTCTCGCTGCTTTGTCTCTGGAAGACACGTACGATGAAAACATTTATGTCCAGGAACTGATCAAAACGGCAGTGGTCAACTGCGGCCATTGTCCCAGCAAGATCCCCACAGAGATACAAGCAGGAGCCCCATTGGCGAGTCTCCTGAGGCAGCTCAACGAGAAAGGGGAATTCCACAACAAAAGTGAGAGTCCAACAGGCGGATCATCAACAAAGCCAGAACATGGAGGTCAGTCTGGCATCCAGAGAGCAACCATTTTGAATCACGGGGAATCTTCTCCGCCGAGGACTCCTCCAGGGAAAAGGTGGAATGGCGCCCTTTCGAATCACAAAGGTGCCCATGTTTCAGCAAGTCATCCTGGAGTTTCTCCCAAGGCTAATTTTTTATCCTCCCTATCGGATCCTGAGGAGATCCAGTCAGCCGAAAGCACCAAAATGGAAGCTCTTCACCAGGCCTCTGTTTCCACGGTAACGGGAGCTCAGCGCTTTGAGGAAGCTCTCCAGACGAAGTTCAAGCTCAAGTTGGCCAACACACCTGGGAAGAAGAATTTGCGGATGGTCATTATTGATGGTAGCAACGTGGCCATGATGTGAGTTGGGTTTGGGGAAGAAATTCTGATTTTAAAAAAAATCCAATTTTGATCACTACGACGTCCATCCACTTCCCATTCTTCTTAATACCCTGCATAAAATCACCAAATAGTACAAGGTTTTCAGAATACAAGCAGTCCTTGATTTACAACAGTTAGTGACCGTTCAAAGTTGATTTATGACCACTTTTCACACTTACGACCATTGCAACATCCCCATGGTCACATCATCAAAATTCAGGTGCATGGCCATTGGTTCATATTTATGACGGTTGTAGTGATCCCCTTCTGACAAGCCAAGTCAATGGGAAAGCCAGGTGCACTTAACCACCGTGTGACTAACCAGTGATTCACTTAACAACTGTGGCAAGGAAGGTTGTAAAATGGGTCCAAACTCACTTAGCGTCTGTCTCCAATAGCAACAGAAATTTGGGGTCATAAGTTGAGGACAACCCATATTCTTCAAACCAGCCAAAAAGCAACTTTGAAATGCCTCCAAAGGGAGATGTGTTCAGAGTTCAAATCTCTTCCAAAGATTAGGGAACGCCATTGTCTTAGGCCAGGTTTTTCATCCTTGGGAACTAAAAGTCATGTGGGCTTCAACTCCCAGAATCCCCCAGTCTCTTTTTATTCTATTTTAGTTTGATTTGTCCTGAATGATACAGACATTGAGTCTTTATTGATTAGCCCTTGGGCCATATCAAAATGCAAAGTTCCAGAAACAAACTATTACTAAAATTTGGTAGAAGGCAATATGAAATGAAATTTGATAAAATAAAATTTAAAATGGAATTGGAATAAAATATATTTAAGATGGAATTGGAATAAAATACAATCTAAAATGAATTGGGATATAATATAATAATTTTAAGATATAGATAAAATATGATAAAATTATGTTATGGGTGTCATCCCTGCAGTCTACCCCCCCAATTAGTCCCATATGTGCAGATCTCAACTGAACTATTTTATTTAAGTCCTTTGCTGCGTTAAATGTTATTGTCCGGTTCTGGCTGCACATAAGGCAAGTTGTTTTGATACGGGGATCCCTATTTTAGTTTGATTTGATTAATTAAGGTTACTGTTCAGCTTTATAAAGCTGCCCAATTTCTAAACCACCCTTTGTGTGTACAAATTGAAGCTCAGAGTAATAGAAAGACATCAGACAAGGATGATGGCTGTACTGTGAGGGAATAAGATATAACAGCCTGCTACCCCCAACCCATCCAAGCCTAGGGAAAGATCCAGGTCTTCGAAATTGTAAGTACTGTGGCAAAGATGACATATTTCTTAAATCCCCTTGGTTGATATTGTGTGTGCTAATGCTGATAACATCAGGAGAGATGGTGCCATCAACCAGATTCTAGGTCCGTGATGGTGAACTTATGCACGCATGCCACAGGTAGCATGCGGAGCCCTCTCTGCGGGCACGCTAGCTGTCCCCCCAGCCCCATCACACATGCGCACGTGCCTCCAGCCAGCCAGCTGGTCTTTGGGTCTCTGCCGTGCATGCGCTGGGGGCGGGTCACATGCGGGGGACGTAAGTGTGTATGTTCGCGGGGCGACAGGGCGCATGTGCGGGAGGTGCTCACATTTTGGGGGTTTGTGCACATGCGCCTCCCTGCCCCGTTTTAGGTCCGGAAGGTCTCCCGCACCAACCTGGAAGTCAAAATGTGGTCCACGGATGCCATATGAGCCCCCCCCCCCCAGCACTCTGTTTTGGGCCCAGAAAGCCTGAACCAGCCTGGAAGCCAAAAATGGATGAGGGGGGGTGGGGTGCTTGCAGGGGGGCACCTGCAAATGTGTAGGGCGAAGGGCACATACGCAGGGGGCGCACGCATTGCATTTTGGGGTTTCGCTTTGGTCACTCGGCACCAAAAAGGTTAGCCATCACTTCCCCAGGTCACGTATAGCTTTCTATAGGTAAGCTTACCAGTGTCATGTGCCATGTCCCTATGCTCCTCCTGCTGCATTCCTGTTCAGCTGAACCATAAAGTGGAAATTGCTGGTTCCCACATTCCTTGTCTCAGCATTTTCACCTGGCTTTGATGCTCCGAACCCTGGTCTCTGTTCAAGATGAAACTAACCATTTCATCTAACCTAGATAGGGGAAGGAAGCATGCAGATCTTAAAGAGTTTGCATACAACATAATAAGATCTCCGTGGAGACCTCAGTGAAGCAAAGAGTAGGACTTCTGCTTGCTCCTATTTCTCCTTGCTGGCCAGGTTTGCTTCTGTGCCCTTGGGCCAAAGTTAGATGTAGATTTGGCCCTATTCTGATCTGATCTGAATGTATTTTCAAGGTGTGATATCAAATCATACTTTATAAAGAGCATTGTGGTTAATCCGGGTAGCTGGGTCGAGGAGTAAACTCTTCTCGCTGCTAACGAGATGAGGTCAATTCACTTGCCAAAAAAAAGGGAGAAATTTGGGATGAAAGTGTGCACCAGATTTTTATATCTATTATATATTATACCTTATGGCTAAGATGCTGAACTTGTCGATCAGAAGATTGGCAGTTTGGGGGTTCAAACCCCTAGCACTGTGTAACGGAGTGAGCTCCCATTACTTCTCTCAGCTTCTGCCAACCTAGCAGTTCGAAAGCACATTAAAAAATGCAAGTAGAAAAATAGGAACCACCTTTGGTGGGAAGGTAACAGCGTTCTGTGCGCTTTCGGCATTTATGTCCCCTCGCACATATGTGCTAATCGTTCCCAACTCTAGGGGGCGGTGCTCATCTCAATTTCAAAGCCGAAGAACCAGTGCTGTCTGAAGACGTCTCCATGGTCATGTGGCCGGCATGACTAAATATCGAAGGCACTTATTATCTTCCCACCAAAGGTGGTTCCTATTTTTCTACTTGCATTTTTACATGCTTTCGAACTGCTGGGTTGACAGAAGCTGGGATACTTAATGGGAGCTCATTCCGTTACATGGTGCTAGGGATTCGAACTGCCGAACTTTCTGATCAACAAGCTCAGTGTCTTAGCCACTGAACCACCGTGTTCCCTGTCCTTAGACTTTCGTAGATCTAAATCTCTACCTGGTTTCTGTTCTCAGGCACGGTCTGAACCAGTTCTTCTCGTGCCGAGGAATCGCCCTAGCCGTTCAGTATTTCTGGGACCGAGGCCACCGCGAAGTGAATGTCTTAGTTCCCGCTTACCGAATGGAAAAAGATTCTAATGTGAGAGGTGAGAAGTTTTTGCTTTTTTGTTTTTTGTTTTCCAAAGCAAACAACTTAGCCACCTTTTGGCTGATTCCCTGCAGGAATTTTAATCAATTGTGATAGCTGAAAAACCTATCAGATCTACATATGTGCAAATGAATAAAAATGGGGACACTGTTGTTTTTTTTAAAACGTTGTAATGGAGGACTTCCAACAGCATGATCGAAAGAGAAGCATTTGTACCGGTTTAATAATCTAGGGAAAGGGAAGCTAGATGTTCCCACACTGGATTTTCTAGTAAATATTAATATTAAAAAATAGTTGCTCACTGATTTGTTACCATGTGGAATGTGGTTCAAGCATGTTTATACCTTCAATGGGGTCCTCTCTCCCCATGCCCTTTTCCATTTTCTTGTGAGATCAAGGAGCCAATCAGATGCCTAGACTGAGGGTGGAACTTATCAACCAATCAGATGCCTAGATTGAGGGTAGAACTCATCAGCCAATCAGATGCCTAGATTGGGGGTGGAACTCATTAACCAAACAGATGCATAGATTGAAGGTGGAACTCATCAGCTCATTGGATGCCTAGGCTGAAGGTGGAACTTATCAACCAACCAGATGCCTAGATTGAAACTCAACAGCCTATCAGATGCCTAGATTGAGGGTGGAACTCATTAACTAATCAGATGCCTAGATTGAAGGTAGAACACATCAATACATCAGATGGCTAGACTGAGGGTGGAACTCATCAGCATAGATTGAGAGTGGAACTCATCAACCAATCAGATTCACAAATTGAGGGTGGCTGAATATTTCGATCTGAGCCTCCCTAATTCTTCAACCATTCTGGTGGATACTGCTACAGTCCTTCATGGATGCCTTAAGGAAGACATCTTGTTGACATCTAGTAGTACTTCATTTACGCTGAAATGCAAACAATGAGCAAGTCTACTAGTGTATTTTGACCACTGTATATTTTTTCCTGCTTCCCTATCCTTTCCCCAATCACAGAGAGGCACTTCTTGACCGAGCTGCACGACCTAAGTATCCTATCCCTTACACCATCCCGTAAAATCGACGGGAGAGGCATTGTCCCATATGATGACAGGTGAGCTCCATTGTTGGATTGGTTACTAAAAGCAATCGATGTTTTCTGGCGTTTTTGGTGCTTTCAAAGCTTGGTTGTTTGCTTACGGACGTTTCATTACCCAATCAGGTAATGTCCTCAGTGCTAGTAAGTGTGGGGGTTGTCCCCTGTTTACATCCATTAGATTACCCTGTCAGTGTTGGTGGGAACGTGCTTTCTTCCTGATTGCGATATTGTTTTCTGCTTGTTTGTCTGGTGTTAATCCCTGCTTCTCTGGGTTTTGGTTGCTGGAAAGGATGCATACTGGTTCTTTTATTCCCTTCTTAACTTTTTACTGTCTCTTTTGAATGGTGCATAAGTATGGCATATCACTGTTAGTCTATTGATGGCTGATTTGTCTGAACGCCGCTTCCACTTGAAACTATGTTTTGAGTTTGCCCCATTGTGAGATTCTCTTCTACTGGAGTAAATGTTTTCTGTTACTGCACAGGTTGGATGTTGCTTGTTTAATTCAGGGGGTAGATCCACCAAACGAACATAGATATCAGTGCACCTGAGAGTGGGTATGGAGCAATTCTGTTTGGAATGGAAATGACACCCTCCATGATAGCTAGCATTGCATAGCACCTGTTCAAAATCATCAGATTTTTAATTACCGTATTTTTCGGAGTATAAGACACACCTTTTTCCATCAAAAAAGAGGCTGAAAATCTGGGGGCGTCTTATACACTGAGTACAGCATTTTTTGCTTCCCGAAATCCCACCCCCTTCACCAAACTGGCCGTGAATAGCTTTTAGGAAGATTAGCTTATAGAGTGCTCCTGGGGACTGGGGGGGGGGGGGGGGCAGAATTGAGCAAAAAACAGGCCATTTTTTTCTCAATCTCGCCACACACACACCAGTCCTCAGGAGCACTCTATAAGCTTCCTAAAGACTATCCATGCCATGTCCCCCTTTTTTTGACAAAAAACGGGCCCTTTTTGAGAGGTTTGCACAGTGCAAAAACTTTTTTTTAAAAAATTGCCTCTTGATGCATCTTGTACTCCGGTGCATCTTATACTCCAAAAAATACTGTATTATTAGATAACTTTCAAAATCTGCTTCTTGGTATTCTAGAGGAGGTGCCCAAGACAGTTATGCCAGTGGTGTCTACCTTTTCAGCAGTGAGTGCCGAACCATAATGCAATGCCACAATCATAATGCAACGCACGTGCCCCCCTCCCCCATGACCTCCCCCGTGTGTGTGCTCGCCCATTGCATTATGGTTCAGCACTTGCTTTCGAAAAGGTTAGCCATCACTGGCCTAAACAAGAAAACCCCTGCCAAGGAGCAAGCTTTTATGACATCTAAGATACCAATAAAGGAGAGTATTTGTAGGTGTGGAATGAGCGCAGTGTGGCTTAGTGGTGAAGACACTCACCTCCCACTCGGAAGGTTGAGAGTTCAATCCTAGGTAGCAAGGAAAAAAATACCTGCTTTGAACTCTGTGTGGCATCAGGAAGGGCATCCGGCTGGTAAACGCTCAGCTCCATCCAGTTGCTCCGATTCTACCCCAAATTAAAGGATTGTTGTTGTTAGTTACAAAGTTATGTCCGACCCATCGCAACCCCATGGATAAAATTCCTCCAGGCCTTCCCGTCCTCTACCATTTTCTGGAGTCCATTTAAGCTCACGCTTCGGTGACTCCATCCAGCCATCTCATTCTCTGTCGTGCCCTTCTTCTTTTGCCCCTCCATCTTTCCCAGCATGAGGCTCTTCTCCAGTGAGTCCCTCTTTCTCATTCGGTGGCCAAAGTATTTGAGTTTCATCTTCAGGATCTGGCCTTCTAAAGAGAAATCAGGGTTGATCTCCTCTAGGACTGACCCGTTTGATGGCCTTGCAGTCCAAGGGACTTGGAGGAGTTTTCTCCAGCACCAGAGTTCAAATAGCAATAGCAATAGCAATAGCAGTAGACTTATATACCGCTTCATAGGCCTTTCAGGCCTCTCTAAGCGGTTTACAGAGAGTCAGCATATTGCCCCCAACAATCTGGGTCCTCATTTTACCCACCTCGGAAGGATGGAAGGCTGAGTCAACCCTGAGCCGGTGAGATTTGAACCGCTGACCTGCTGATCTAGCAGTAGCCTGCAGTGCTGCATTTAACCACTGCGCCACCTTGGCTCTTGCGCCTCAATTCTTTGGCGTTCAGCCTTTCTTACAGCCATACATTGCAACTGGGAAAACCATAGCCTTGACTATAGACTGTTTTGTTGGCAGGATGATGTCTCTCCTTTTTAGTGTGCTGTCTAGATTTGCCATAGCTTTCCTCCCCAGGAGCAAACGTCTTTTAATTTCTTGGCTAAAAATTAAGGGATTAATTAATCGTAAAAAAGAGTGTATCTTATCTGTAGCTTAGGGTTGAAATGAAGACTCTTTGGTCCTCACCAAACTTGGCAGTTTTCCTGCAGATGTTTTCTTATACCCAAACTAGGCAACCTCATCAGTTCTCATAGGAATGGATCAATAGCACTGATGAAGTTACTTAGTTTGGTAATGAAACGTTGCCAGGAAACAAGCTCAGAGAGCATCAATGCCCTAAGGCATTTGTTCCACCTTTAAAATATTTCAAGCCGCCTCTTTGGAAATATTGCTTGTGGCCAAATTTGGGGAAATTGAGATGAACAGACAAAGAGAGTTTTTTTTTTTTTTTTTAGAATTGCCCACTTATTTCAACATTTGCTGAGCAGACTGATGGGTGATAATGAAGTCATTCTTTTACAAGGCCTGGTAATGGGAGTTTCCCCAGGGCTTTCCCAGTTTCAAGGCAGTGAATGGCTTCCTTCATTGTTATTATTTTTAGGTCACACGAGCCTTAGACACTGAACAGAAGCAGGAAATGATTCTGCCAACCAATTAGATACACAATGCAAATTTAATGTTGGAGTCAAATTCCTTGTCGTACTAAGAAACAAAAATCTGTTGCGGACATTAAAACAGATAGCAGTATTTATTAAATACCGTATTAAGTTTACTAAGTGGTACTTTGGTACTCAACTGCTTTGAAACTCATCCTGATTTGGTACTCGGTGCATTTTGATATGACCATTTTTGTCCTGTTACTTGTTGTTTGTTTGGTACTCAACGCACAAGCTAGAACTTGTCAGAATTGACTGCCTTCTGACTCACTACATTATTATTTCTTCTTCTTCTTCTTCTTCTTCTTCCTCCTCTTCTTCCTCTTCTTCTTCTTCTTCTTCTTTGCCTTCTCCCCTCCTCTTCTTCCTCCTCCTCCTCTTCTCCTCCTCCTCCTCTTCCTCCTCCTCTTCTTCTTCCTCCTCCTCCCCTCTTCTTTTTCCCCTTCCCCATCCCCTTCTCCTCTCCCCCTCCTCTTCTTCTTCCTCCTCCTCCCCTCCTCCTCCTTCTTCCTCCTCCTCCTCTCCTTCTCCTTTCCTTCTTCCCCTTCCCCCTTCCCCCCCCCTCCTCCTCCTCTTCTTCTTCTTCTTCTTCTTCTTCTTCTTCTTCTTCTTCTTCTTCTTCTTCTTCTTCTTCTTTCCCTTTCCCTTCCCCTTCTCCCCTCCCCCTCCTCTTCTTCTTCCTCCTTCTCCCCTCCCTTCCCCCTCTCCTCCGCCTCCTCTTCCTCTTCCTCTTCTTCTTTCTCCTCCTCCTCCTCCTCCTCCTCCTCCTCCTCCTCCTCCTCCTGCTCTCTCCTCCTCTCTCCTACTCCTTCTTCTGCTATTCTGCTGTCATCGGACATCGACGATCATGTTGGCAATTCTTTTTTTATCAAAAGCTGCATGAAAAAATGCTGCTGAGTTTTGTCCCACCCAGTCCCTTAGATTTTGATGCCATGATATTCTTCTTCTGCCTGGTCGTCCTCGTTTGCCTTCAGTATTTCCCTGGAGGGATTAAGTGAAGTATGGCGTGTTTTTCCGGGTGTCACCCAAAATATTCTAACTTCCGCTTTTTAATGGTTTTGATTATTTCCTTTGAGTTTCCCAGACGGCTTATTACCCCCTCCTTTCTGATTTTGTCAGCCCAGCTTATACGTAACAACCACCTGTAAATCCACATTTTAAATGCTTCTAATCTCTTCAAGTAGCTTCGTGTCAGAGACCAACTCTCCAGTCTGTAAAATGGGATAGAAAAGGTATAGCATCTGACAAGGCTGATTTTCAGCCTTAGGCTTATGTCGTGACGTTTTCATTTTAAAGAATGCTGTTCGAGCTTTCTCTGTCCTTGTCTTTACTTCAGTGGTCATGTCCCAGCTTCCGTGTAAATTAGAATCGAGGTACCTTATCAGGGCCGGATTTCCCTATAGGCTAACTAGGCTTCAGCCTAGGGCCTCAAGATCAAGAGGGGCCTACATTCAAATTGTTAGCAGAATTAAAATTACACTATTCTAAAAACAGTGAACACTAAAACACTGAACCGAAAATAAGGAGAAATTCTACGCATATGACTAATAAACAAACATAAAAATGTATTGGTTAAGATCGTTCCAGTGCTGCGGCAGTTGGGAAGCCCGCCCACATTCCCAGCACCGGCGGTCGGGCGAGAGGCGCGGCCACTCCCAGTAGCTGCCCAGTCGATGCAGAGCCCACCAGCAGCCAGGCAGGTGAGGGCGAGGGGGTCGAGCCGGGCATCTGAGCGCAGCAGGGGAGGCGGCTGGCCTCGCTGCCTTTGCCGCAGAGCAGAGCCGCCCTCCGTCGGGAGGCCAGCTATATATATTGATATGTATTGATATATCACAGTAATGATGTATTTTATTGTCTCTCATGTAGTTTACAAACTTAAAAATGGGAGGTGAAAGGGCCTCATAAGTGGAATAGCCTAGGGCCTCTTTTCATCTAAATCCGGCCCTGTACGTTATTAATGTAACTAAGGTACGTTATTCCTTACGGGAAAATAATTTGTTTCGTAGTCAGCATTTTTGATACTCATCGTGCCTCCCGGAACCAATTAACGATGAGTGCCAGTGCTTTATGTCCCTCTTGTCTCACAAATAATCTTAGAAATATAAATTTGGAATTTTGCGCAGAGTTTGCATCATTTTTGGCTTTGATGGCCTCTTCTAACTCTAAAGGTCGGTTGGAAGAAATGTCCTTCTGCGTTCAGTTCCAAGTGGGGAGAAAGACACCGGAAATAATGGTTGCTGTTTGGAAAGGTGGTTTAATGGTGAACAGGACCACATGGTTTGAGGTCCTGTGCAAAAAAAAAAAGGAAAGAGATGTTGAGAGTGCCTGTGTTTTATGCCCTCTCTGGGCTTTTGAATTTGAGCTTGTATTCTGCTTGTTTGTCAGAATCCCACGGAGCCATGCAGGGATAACTTTGTAGGTTGTTTATTGAATCCCAAGTTTGGTTGAGCCTTGCTGGGTGATGATGTAATGAAAGGGCTTTGGGCAATTCCTACCATGGCTCTGCCTGAAAGAGGTAGATTTTTGTGATGTAAAATAGACTGACCCAGGTCTTAATGGCCCATTGACAAAGTGGGGCGAGGGCTGAGTTTCTGCTTCCCTTTTACGGGAAATATTCTGCCCTTTTAACATTTCCTAAAATAACTCATTTTTGTAAGAGAGGGGTGGATGCTAACTTCCTACAGTGCCTTTGAAAAGAAGTAGGAGGATAACTTGTGTTTGCCTGTGGTAGAGCCCATATCTTGCTAAGCTCTATTGTGGTTTAGTTTAGTGTGTACTAACTGTCTAGTTGAACTAGTTGAAAGAAGCATAACTTGCTGTAATTTTCAGACTATAAGACGCACAAAAGTATAAGACACACAATGATTTTGAAGAGATTTTGAAGTAAATTTCTTTTAAAAAGTTTTTGCACTCTGCAGGCCTCCTAAACCTTCTACACGCCTCATTTTTTGCAAAACAAATACAGAGCTTTGGAAGGCTTGTAGAATGCTCCTGGGGGTTGGGGGAGGGGCAAAAACGAGCAAAAAAGGGCACATTTTTTGCTCATTGTTGCCCTCCCCAGCCCTCAGAAGCACTCTGGAAGCCTCCTGAAGGCAATGCACGTCCATTTTTGCAAAGGGGTCAGGGTTTTGAGAGGCCAAAAATGCTGTATTCAGTGTATAAGACGCACCCAGATTTTCACCCTCTTTTTTTTTAGGGAAAAAGGTGCGTCTTATATTCTGAAAAATATGGTAAGTCAAAGTGCTTTGGGAGGCTTGTAAAGTGCTCCTGGGGACTGGGGCCCCCCTTAAAAACGAACAAGCATTTCCTAGACAAGACCTTTGCCCTTCCGGATCTTTTGCAATGGGGCAAGTATCCATGATGGATGTGGACCTCTCCTCAAAGGAAGCTTGAGCGTGGCCCGACAAAAGCGTGCACGACAAAAGCGCGCTGACAAAACCGTGTTGCTAAAACCGCAACATCATCAACACGCCGACAACAGCGTGGTGACAGAAGGGCGCTTTACAACAGCGCGGCGACAGAAGGGCGATTTAAGTTAAGGTAAGGGTTAGGGTCAGGATTAGGTTCAGGGTTAGGGTTAGGGTTAGGGTTAGGGTTAGGGTTAGGGTTAGTTTTAGGGTTAGGGTTAGGTTTAGGGTTAGGTTTAGGGTTAGGTTTAGGGTTAGGTTTAGGGTTAGGTTTAGGGTTAGGTTTAGGGTTAGGTTTAGTTTTACAGCGCGCTTCTGTCGCTGCGCTGTTGTTGATGCGATTCAGCACTCATTCATCGGAGCGCTTTAGAACTCGTGGTTTTGTCACCGCGGTTTAGTCAGGCACGGTTTTGTCGTTCGCCCTTTTGTCGGTGAACCAAGCTTGAGAACTTTGACACAGGAGAGGCAAAATTTCTCTCTGGCTCTCCTTTTACATGTTTTTCATTGGACTGCAGAATGATGCTGAATCTAGCGGAACAGACCAACGGGGTGATTGTCACCAACGACCAGTTCCGGGACCTTGCCAAAGAATCCAAGAGATGGATCAAGATCATCAAAGAGAGGTGAAGGAGGATTCTTAAATTTGGGAGCTCAGTGGGGTGGAGAAAGAGGCAATCACCCCCTTTTTTTAAAGGACTTTCTTGAAAGGGATTTGAAGGGGGGGAAAACATGGCCCCTTTATGACATGTGGACTTCAACACCCAGAATTCCTGAACCAGCATGCCAGTTCAGGAATTCTGGGAGTTGAAGTCCACACATCATAAAAGGGGCCATCTTTCCACAAACCCTGTTCTAGACAGGTTTTCCCTTTCTTGAATGAGGTGGGAAGAAATAGAGTCGAGACTCGGTTGAGGGAGTCAAGGAAGCTGAAGATTTGTCCTCCAGAGTCAGTTATGAAGAAAGAGGCATTTGACATGGGACTATGGCTATCTGGTGTGGTCTGGGGGAAATGACACATTTCAATGCCTTCCCACTAATCCGCCTGCCACCCATTGAGGACTGAAGATGTTAACGAGGACAGTTCCAGGAAGTCCTTTATTTCTACATTTGAAATTTCCAAGATTTTTGGGTGGGAGTTTCTTCTGAGAAGTGATGGAAACCACAGACAGACAGTTTAGTTTTGATCTCTGTTTCTCCTGAGACGCCTTAATGGAGAAAAAACAATTTATAAAACAACTCGCTTCCTGCTCTGGAATTGTGGGTACTTCACCACTGGAGGTTTCTAAAAATAGACTGGACTGGGTAATCAGTTGATATAAGGTATATTGGTATAATATATAAGGTATATTGGTATAAGGCCGTGATGGTAAACCTGAGGGCACCTGAGCCGTTGCCCAGCTCTGCTTTACCAGGCATGCGCGTAGGGTCTCCCGCCGGCCAGCTGATTTCGGGTCTCTGCCCGGGAGACACGCATGCATCAGCAATAGTTTTCTCTTACCTTTGTTACTGGTTTGGAACTGGGAGTGTGTGCTTCTGCGCATGTGCTGAGAGTCCGTGTTGATGTCTGGGCAGGTGGGCGGAGCCTCCCGCTGGCACCACTACCGGTTTGCCCGAACTGTGGCGAACCGGCAGAATACCGCGTATGCATGCACAGGGGGCGGCACGCGAGGAGAAAAAGGCTAGCCGTCACTGGTAAAAGGCCTCCTATTTTGAGCAGTGGGTTGGACTATAAGACCTCTGGGTTCCCTCCAGTGGTGGGTTTCAAATTTTTTTAGAACCTCTTCTGTAGGTGTGGCCTGCCTTGTGAGAGTGGCTTGCTGGCCATGTGACTGGGTGGGAGTGGCTTGGCAGTCATGTGACTGAATGGGCGTGGCCAACTTGTAAAATGTGGTGAAACGCACTTAACAACGCTCTTTCTTAGCAACCAAAACGTTGGCTCAGAAACTCTGGCATTTAAAGCATGCAGGTCTTAAAGCTGTCAAGTTACAAGACCCTTGCACCCCTATCCCTTTAGAAAAAAACCCCCAGGGGTGTTCAAACTTGACACCTTTAAGACTTGTGGACTTCAACTCCCAGAATTCCTCCTCCAGTCATGTTGGCTCAGGAACTCTGGCATTGAAGTGTGCAAGTCTTAAAGCTGTCAAGTTACAAGACCCTTGCACCCCTAACCCTTTAGGAAAAAAAAAAACAGGGGTGTTCAAACTTGACAACTTTAAGACTTGTGGACTTCAACTCCCAGAATTCCTCCTCTCACTCTTCATCTTGATGATGTGCGAATGGGCGGTGGGGGGAGGGAGCTGGAACCGGTTCTAAAGGGCACTGTAGATTTGTGGAACCTCTTCTATAGAAGAGCTTAGAACTGGCAGGAACCCACCCCTGGTTCCCTCCCAGCCGAATGGTTTTATGTACAGCTAGTCTTCGACTTATGACCACAGCTGAGCCCCAAATTTCTATTGCTAAGCAAGGCGATTGCTAAAAGAGCTTTGCCCTATTCTACGACCTTTCTTGTCGCAGTTATTAAGTGAATCAGTGCATTTGCCAGGTTACGGAGTTGTAAGTGAATCTGGCTTCCCCCATTGACTCTGCTTGTCAGAAGGCTGCCAAAAAAAAACAAAAACACCATGATTATGTGACTCCGGGACACTGCAATTGTCATAAATGTAAGTCAGTTACCAAGCATTCGAATTTTGCAAAGGCTTATTAAAAGATGGTGTTGTTGTTGTTGATATTGGCACTAGTGAAAGGTGACTCTAAACATACCCACAGCTTTCACTAATTAAGTTTCCCCTCTTCCTCTGGCCAGCCAGCTGTGGGACTGTCCTTGGGTTCCCACAGGATAAGCTTTATTGTTTTCACTACAAAAAGCATCCAACTACCCACCGTATTTTTTGGAGTTATAAGATGCACCTTTTTCGCCAAAAGAAGAGGGTGAAAATCTGGGTGCGTCTTACACACTGAATACAGCATTTTTGGCCTCCTGAAACCCCGCCCCCCCCTTTGCAAAAATGGACATGCAGATGTTTTGGGAGGCCTGCAAAGTGCTCCTGGGGGCTGGGGAGGGCAAAATGAGCTAAAAATGTGCCCCCCCCACAGCCCCCAGGAGCACTCTAAGACCCTCCCAAAGCTCTGCATGCCTTTTTTTTTTTTTGCTTAGCACTGCTGAGAAACACTGCATTTGTAGCCTCCTTACTATCTTGAATAGCCGAGGCTAAACGTATGGGTATAGGTTCTCCTACTTGAGCAGGGGGCTAGATTAGAAGACCTCTAGGGGTCCATTGGGCCATTTTTTGCTTGTTTTTGCCCCCCCCCCAGCCCCCAGGAGCATTCTACAAACCTCCCAAAGCATATGCAAATTTTTTTTTGCCTCCCCCAGCCCCCCAGGAGCACTTTGCAGGCCTCTCAAACTCTCTGCATGCCCCGTTTTTCACAAAAAAAAAAAATGAGGCGTGCAGAGGTTTTGGGAGGCCTGCAGAGTGTGCAAAACCTTTTTTTAAAATTTACCTCTTCAAAATCTTATACTCCGGTGCCTCTTATGCTCCAAAAATACGGTATTTCCCTCCCTACCCCCCCCCACCCCCCCGGTGGTATGGCAGCCCTGACACCTCCAAGATGGCCTCAGCTATAACCGTTTCAGGGTTGACATTTTGTGCTGGGGTCTGGAGAAGGAAGGTGTCTCACGGCTGCTTGGCTGGCTGTAGCTCCTCGGCATTTCTGGAGCGGGAAGCCCCTGGGATCTGCTTCCCCTTTCGGCTGGTCTTCCCACGTTTGGTGAAGTCCAAACCTCTTCCTCCTTGGCCATTTAGCCACCTGCTGAGCTTGACAGCTGCTTCACTCCCTCGCTCGTACATATCTCCTTTCCCAAACAAGACAGATCTTTCTCCAAGCGCACCTACACACCCGTGCTCTGGTGCTCTTTAACATTTTCCTCTTATATTTTGAAAACACGTGTGGGAAAAATGCTCTTCAGCCTGCAGTCCCGGAGTTGTAGGAGGAAAAACAAAACAAAACAGACGGGCAAACTTAGGATGACCTGTTGGAAAGCTTTTTTCCCCACTTAGTTTTTTAGAAGATCATTTCTAGAGAATGTTCTTCAAATATGGAGCTTCTTCTGTTTGAGGTCCCCTCTGAAATGGTGCAATGGAAAAAGAGCCGGTTTGTTTATTAATAACTACATTGTCATAATTTTCCTATGATTTTTCTGTATTGCAATTATTGGGAAAATTCCTTCCTTCCTTCCTTCCTTCCTTCCTTCCTTCCTTCCTTCCTTCCTTCCTTCCTTCCTTCCCTCCCTCCCTCCTTCCCTCCCTCCCTCCTTCCTTCCCTCCCTCTCACCTAATTCTCTTTCCTTCCTTCCCTCCCTCCATCTTAACCAATTCTCTTTCCTTCCTTCTTTCCTCCCTCCATCTCTCCCTCTCACCTAATTCTCTTTCCTTCCTTCTCTCCCTCCCTCTCAATCAATTCTCTTTCCTTCTTTCCTTCCTTCTTTCCTCCCTCCGTCCCTCCCTCTCACCTAATTCTCTTTCCTTCCTTCCCTCCCTCTCAATCAATTCTTTGTTAATTTCGATTCCTTCGTCTGTATATCTTGCCTACAGATAAGAAATGTTCTCACCTTACATTAGCTTTGCTCAGATGGCCCTCAAGAGCTACAGGAAGCTATTTGGAGACGTGATATCATAGGATGTCCCTGATTACCCACATTTTAGACTTAAAATTCACCATTAAATGTGTGCTTGTTAAGCGACAGCATCGCATGGCTGTACCCAATTTCACAGCCATTTTTTTTGCCGTGGTCCTTGGACCACAATCCCCATCACCTGTCTCAAGCAGTGCTGGGATGGCCAGAACAGTATAAACAGTAACAGAATCGGAAGGGACCTTGGAGGCCATCTAGTCCAGTTCCCTGCTCACACAGGAGACCCGGACTAGGGATTCGAACCGCTGAACTGCCGACCTTTCCGATCGACAAGCTCAGTGGCTTAGCAGCGTGCAGGGCGGCTTGCGAGTGCCGCTTGTTTAGCGCTGTCGTAACTTCGAACAGTCTCTGAATGAGTTGTGGTTAAGCCGTATTCAGTCCACATTGATTCAACAACCAGGCATCGGTGACAGGAAGGGCATCCAGCCAGGACACAACACAGCTCCATTCAGTTGGCCGGACTCCATCCCAAAAGAGATTATGGGGGTTGTTAAAATGATGAGTCATTCAACAATCAGCCATTCTTGATTTTTATTTTTCATCCCTCACACTTAAGTAGCTGCTCCTTACCTCAAGTTCAACCTGTATGTACCACCTGATAGGCCCACCATTTCCTTCCCAGCCTTAAACCCTTAAAGGTAAAGATAAATTTCCCCCTCACACATATGTGCTAGTCGTTCCCAACTCTAGGGGGTGGTGCTCATCTCCGTTTTAAAGCCGAAGAGCCAGCGCTGTCTGAAGACATCTCCGTGGTCATGTGGCCGGTATGCAGGGGTGGGTTTCAAAAATTGTTCGAACCTACTCTGTGGGCGTGGCCTCCTTTGTGGGAGTGGCTTGCTGCCCATGTGATCGGATGGGAGTGGCTTGCCACCCATGTGACCGGATGGGAGTGGCCTGCCACCCATGTGACCTGGTGGGAGTGGCCAAGACGATGTTATTACTAGATATTACTAATTACTAGATATTATTAATATTACTAGATCATTATTAATGCATAGATAACTGTGGGACATTACACACCCACCCACACCCACAAACTATGACAGTGCTAGGAAAACACAAAAAAAATAAAAATCCCCCCCCCCCCCATAAAAAAGACTGCCAATGAAACCAGTTTTTTTTTCCTAAGCCTAAGAACAGGAAAGACAAAGTCACTGGAATAAAAACCATCAAGGCAATGTGGAAAATTATAAAGGACAGGCACTCACAGAACCATCAAGCACCTCAGAATTACCTAAACGAGGGTGAAACACACTGCCTTGCAACAAACCTGGCCTGCCCATAGAAAAGCAGCCACTTTGAGACACATAAACCTGGTCTAAACACTTAAAAGCAACATATTGCATCACAAATAAAACATTTGCAAAAAGGAATAACATTTCTTGTAATAAACATTCTATAAACAATAAATAAATAAAAATTCCCTAAACTAATTAAAAACCACCACGTTCAGAGAACACCAAAGGACCCCACAGTCCTCTCCCTCCTTATCTTTTTCTTTTTTGTCCTAACTTTCTCCTCCTCCCCCCCCAACCCCATTCCCTTCTAGCACTGATGATGTTACCAAAGAGGAGCTCTCACAGGGGTAAATGACTGCAAGCAGCAGCTTCAGTCACCTGCTCGCAGCTGACAGTTGCGTTTGGGAGCGGAGGTGGTGGCAGCAGAAGTGGGCACAGACGGGATGTCCCCGCTTGCTGAGTAGAACGAGGCGGCGGGGATGCATTGTTTCAGGGTGCCCCAAGCGCTGGCTCCTCTGAGTGTAGCCCATTCCCCCTCCCAAGAAGACCATTTTCTTTTTAAAAACTCCTCTGCAGACGATCTTGAAAACCTGCGAGGGATTCCCCCACCCCATTCCTGATTGCCTGTAGCCTTGGAAGCTTCCGAAACTTAACAGTAAAAGCAATTAAGAACTTCTCTCGCTCCTGAGATTTTCTTTATTGTGCAAACGCTTGCTTTAAGGCTGCAGGCACCCAGGGAGGGGGGCAGGAGAAATCTGCCTATCTGTCCCCTTCCAAAGCAACCTTGCAGGATTTCAAGATCATCCGGAGAGGCGTTTTTTTAAAAGAAAATCCTGAAAAGCCACAAGATTTGGAGAGATGGGAAGCTGGTCTTTTTTTTGGGGGGGGGGGGAATCCCCAGAACCAGGAGCGCAGCCCATTCCCCCTCCCAAGAAGACTGTTTTCTTTTTAAAAACGCCTCTGCAGACGATCTTGAAAACCTGCGAGGGATTCCCCCACCCCATTCCTGATTGCCTGTAGCCTTGGAAGCTTCCGAAACTTCTCTTGCTCGTGAGATTTTCTTTATTGTGCAAACGCTTGCTTTAAGGCTGCAGGCACCCAGGGAGGGGGGCAGGGGGAATCTGCCTATCTGTCCCCTTCCAAAGCAACCTTGCAGGATTTCAAGATCATCCGGAGAGGCGTTTTTTAAAAAGAAAAACCCCGCAGGCACCCAGCGACAGGGGCTAGGAGCTAGGAACCCGGAAGTTAATTACTTCCGGGTTCACTGATGAACAGGTTCGCAAGAACTGGTGCGAACCGGGAGGAACCCACCCCTGCCGGTATGACTAAACATTGAAGGTTCACAGAACACTGTTACCTTCCCACCAAAGGTGGTTCCTATTTTTTCTACTTGCATTTTTACATGCTTTCGAACTGCTAGGTTGGCAGAAGCTGGGACAAGTAACAGGAGCTCACACCGTTATGTGGCACTAGGGATTCGAACCGCTGAACTGCCGACCTTTCTGGTCGACAAGCTCAGTGACTTAGCCACTGAGCCACCGGGTCCCTGATAAGCCCTGAGGGGAGTGTTTTCAGTGGTTTGTTTGTGATAGGGATGGGCACAATTACCCAATTTCAAGGAGGAAAAAAGAGGCCAAACCAACTCCAAACATTACGGTTACAAGAGTTCACTTAGTGACGGAACAGAGGTACAACAGCACTGAAAGAAAAATGACATAACTATTACCATTGATTCCCCCCCCCCCCCAGTCAAGGGATCAAAATTCAGATGCTTGGCAACAGATTCATATTTATGACAGTTGCACACGATCCCCTTTTGCCACCTTCCGACAAACCAAGTCAACAGGGAAGCCAGACTCCCTGTCCCACTTAACAACTGTGTTACTAACTTTAACAACTGCAGTAGTTCACTTAATAACCGTGGCAAGAAAGGAGGTAAAATGGGGCAGAACCGAGCTTAAAAACTGTCTTGCTCGGCGACGGAAACTTGTGGCTCAATTGTGGTCGCAAGTCGAGGACTACCCGCGTGGCCCTTTTGGCGATGGGAATGGCCCCCATAACTGCTCTCGGGGGCCCTCTTAATCTGGAATGTAAAGCAGAGAAAATTCTGCTGTTGAAATTCAGTGACTGAATTTTAGGGCTTAATCCTGAGGCGCTGAGGAGGTCTGTGAAAATTGGCTCCCTCTGAAATGTGTGTTGTTGCTCCCAAAATGGCTGCTTTCAGGAGGTTGCCGAAAAATTACATTTTTAGAGTAAGCTGGAAGGGACCCCTAGAGGTCTTCTAGTCTAGCCCCCTGGTCAAGCAGGAGAACCTATATGCATACGTTTAGCCTCGGCTATTCAAGGTAGTAAGGAGGCTAGAATGCAGTGTTTCTCAGCAGTGCTAAGCTAATACCTCGGCTAAATCCTTGGGGAGAGGGGGGAGAAGTCCAGTGGATGATTTTTTTTCCTTAAAAAAATATTTCTTTCTGGTTGCATTTGCAAATTGCAGAAAACCCAAGCTGGTTTACTTACTTGTGGTTTAGTCCCCAACCTTTCGGACCTCAGGGACCACTAAATTCATAATTTTAAATCCCGTGGACCAATAATATGATCGTCCTAATGACTGCCTGGGTGGGCGTGGCTAAGTGGTCATGTGACTGGACGGGTGTGGCCAACTCGATGTCACTCACGTTGAGGGGTGCCTCGCCGGCCTCTGCCCACCCCTCCCCTCCCAGCCACTCCTCGCCTTCCTGCCTGCCTGGGCTCCTTAGGGGGGTCCCCAACAGGAAGCAGTTGCTGGAGCTAAGCAGCCACCTTGAGAAAGAGTTGGCAAAACAGCTGGCTCAGTTCAAATTGGATCTGACCGAGAAGGAGACTCAGCAGAAGCACCTCACTGAGGACTTTCCAAGCAGAGGGAAGATCTGCAGGAGTGCAAGGCCAGGTACTGGCGCCTGGAGGCTCAGCGGGCTGAGATGGTCAGCCAGTTCCAGGCCATGATGTAGTCGCACTGTAACATGGCCCTCCGGCTCTTTGCCATCAGTTCCGCTTTCCCTCCAGCCTTCTCCCAAAGCCCCACACCAGGCGGCTGAAGCAGACCCCAAGTTGGAATTTCTTCTCCCCTCTGACCCACACAAAAAGACCCCGAAGGGGGAGACTCTCTGCAGCAACATAAGCGTTCATTGCACGTATCCGACCCAGGAGCCGTAGTGTGAGGACCCCTGATTTAATGCAATATAAAAAAATGCAAATAATTTTTCTGTGGGCCACCAAAATTTTCTCATGGTGACCGCTGGTTTAGTGTGTTGAGTGGCTCGCAAGCCGTCATTTGGACCTCGGCACCATCAATAGACCTGACCCATTTGAGCTTGCGAAACAGGCTGTGGCTTTGCAGAACATGTGAACCCCTTTCTCTGGTTTTCTGTTGTGCAGCTTGTTGCAGTACACCTTCGTGGGGAACATATTCATGGTGCCGGACGATCCCTTAGGACGAAGCGGCCCTACCTTAGCAGAGTTCCTGAGGAAGAAAACAAGGTGAGTGTTTCTGATCCTCTTCTAACAAATATATCCCTTGAGCTACTCTGCCTGGGTTAGGTTTAGATGTTGTGGCCCGCCGGCAGCCTGCGGAGCTGGCAGCAGAGTCGGACACTGAGGAGATTGGGGAGGAACGTGGGTCAGGCCTGGGGGGGGGGGGGTTGAAGAAAGCTCAGGCAAAGGCTCTGCATCGGAGGCAGAGAGGGAGCTATACAGCAGCGAGGCAGAAGAACAGCTGGAGGCTGTTCCCAGTGTGCGCATACGCAGAGCTTCAAGAAAACAAGAACAACTCAGAAATCAGGGTCGACTAGGGAGTAAAGCCAAACCTTGGAGGTGATTGGCCCCTCCCATAGGAAACGAAAGAGAGTGAATGGGGAGGGGGCTTTTGCGGGAAACAATTCGTTCAACTGTTCATGTCAAGAGAGAAAAGTTCTGTGCCAAGTTTTGCCTTGCCCTTGTTTGGCAGCTTGCCAAACAAGATAAGGTTCGTATTTGATAAACAACCCTCTGAAAGACTGTTTGCAAAGCCTTGTGGTCTATGAATGAAAGGAATTCACAGTCGTGTAATTAAAAAGGATTTTGCCGGGACCAAGACTTTGCTTCTTGCTTGTTAAGGAAGCCTGGGTCAGAACATTAGATTTAAAAACCAACATCTTATAGATGGATGGAAATAAAAATAGTTCCATTCTGGGCCAGGCAATAGCAATAGCACTTAGATTTATATTCCACTTCATAGTGCTTTACAGCCCCTCTCTAAGCGGTTTACAGAGTCAACCTCTTGCCCCCAACAATCTGGGTTCACATGGACCCAGTTTTATGGACCTCGGAAGGACGGAAGGCTGAGTCAGCCTGGGGCCAGTCAGGATCGAACTCCTGGCAATCGGCAGAGTTCACTTGCAATACTGTGTTTTAACCAGTGCGTTATCCTGGTGCCTTGAATTTAACTCTTGGGGGTTTTTATGGGAGGGCATGTTTCTTTCAAACTATAAATCAAAGCAAATTTTAATACATTAGTCCATACATTCTCCCATTTATCTATCATTATACTCAAAAATTTTTGCCCGTTTTACCGTAGATTTTTATTTTTTACACATTCATCTACCAAGTTCATCTTAAGTAATATTGTATATACTTTAGCAATCAATCTACAGAACCTAAATCGATATCGAATTCAAATTTAAGTCCCGTGAAAACAAAACTTTTTTTTTTTAATCAATTTTAAATCTTTCAACAATTCTTTCAGGTTTCTTGGCCAGAGTGCCCACGTAGTTTCTGTCCAACTTCATAATCTGGGACTTCTTCCTGTTCCTCTATGCAATGAGGCTGCCAATGGCTGAGGCCAAAGATAAAATTTCCTTTGTGGTTTCTATGGTTTCTTCGACAGCCACAAGGAAACGATGTGTTCATGACGAATTTCAACTTCCTGGTCTTTCAACTTTCAATCTTGGGGTGGCCGATGAAGTGGCCTTCAGTCAGTTATGGGTTGGCAATTTCTCTGAAGCACGACATTCCCTTCATAATCTAAGCATTAACCAGGTTTAGCTTTGGATAGCAACTGAGAGTCATAGGCTGTTTCGGCCTGCCAGTGGAGCTGGCAGCAGATTCGGACAGTGAGGAGGTTGGGGAGGGACATGGGCCAGTCCTGGAGTCTGGGGAAGGCTCTGATGAGGGCTCTATGTCGAGGGCAGAGATGGGGCCAGAGCCCTATGCCAGTTATCAGCCGCCTTCAGAGCCAGACATCAGTGAGGCAGATGAACAGCTGGAGCCTGTTCCCTTTGTGCGCATGCGCAGAATTGCCAGACAAAGGGAACAGCTAAGGAACAAAGATCGACTTGGGAGTAAGGCCACTGGTGGACGGTGAATGGCCCCTCCCAGAGGGAATAAAATAGGAGCGAAAGGGGAGTGGAGTTTGCAGGAGACAATTAGTGACTCCCTGCCAAATTTTGCAGATATTGGACTGTCAGCTCTTCAAGCCAGATAAGGTCTGTGACCGTAAATCCTCCCTCGAAAGACTTTGCTGGATGTGAATGAGCAGAATTCACAGTAAATGAATAAAAACGTTTTTTTTTGTTGGGACCAGGAGTTTGCTTCATGCTCTCGGGAAGCCTCGGTCAGAACAAAGGCTGCTCTTGGTTGCTACTATGTTGGTGGTGAGAAACAGGTCTGGAATGGCAGGATAGCAAAACATGTTAGAGGACGGTGGCAGCTGCCAGATATTTCCCAATTGCCACCTTTGCCCTTTTTCTAATTCTACCGAAATTACAGTTCCTGGAATTCTTGGTTGCAACCATGTTGAAGGCTTTGGAAGCGATGATGATGAAAAACAGTGGCAGAGCTCCATCTTGTGGCCAGAAGTGGGAAGGGCCTGACTTTTTAGTTGCCACAACCAATCCTTTGCCATCAATCAATCCTTCGTATCTCACCTTCCAATTATTGCTCAGTCCAAAGCACCCGGGTTCCA
This sequence comes from Thamnophis sirtalis, assembly GCF_051295495.1. Classification (NCBI taxonomy): domain Eukaryota; kingdom Metazoa; phylum Chordata; class Lepidosauria; order Squamata; family Natricidae; genus Thamnophis; species Thamnophis sirtalis. The sequence continues at coordinate 126,360,385 of NW_028261384.1, forward strand.
TTATGGAATTCCATTGCGCTATTCATTACCGTATTCTTCAGAGTACAAGACGCACCAAGATTTTGAAGAGGCAAATTTTAAAAAAAAGTTTTTGCACTCTGCAGACCTCCCAAACATGACCCATTTTTTCGTGAAAACGGGGCCACTTTTTGTCAAATAAAAAGGGCCTGAATAGCCTTTAGGTGGGTTGTAGAGTGATCCTGGTGGCTGGAGGAGCAAAAACGAGCAACAAAATGGCCTGTTCTTCGCTCATTTTTGCCCTCCCCAGCAGCACTCTGGAAGCCTCCTAAAGGCTATGCACGGCCATTTTTGCAAAGGGGAGGGGTTTCGGGAGGCCAAAAATGCTATAATCAGAGTATAAGAAGCACCCAAATTTTCACCCTCTTTTTTGAGGGAAAAAGGTGCGTCTTATACTCTGAAAAATACGGTATTATCTGAGAAATGTTAATTGAAGATAAGTTTTAATGAAAACCAATGGAACAGAAGTTGCCTTCAGGAGTTGCAGGAGCTTCATCACTGGAGGTTTTCAAGAAGAGATTGGACTGCCATCTGTCAGAAATGGTGTAGGGTTTCCTGCTTGGGCTGGGGGTTGGACTAGAAGACCTACAAGGTCCCTTCCAACTCTGTTAATTTACTAATTTGGCAAGCAAGCTTAAATTCTTCTTAGATTACCATGAGATGTTCCCAGTGGTGCATAAAACCCACGGGTTTATCTTATTGGGTGAAAACTTCTTTTTAAAATTTATTTTGTCAAATCTGTTTGCCACCTATCTCGCTATGTACTCTAGGCAGCTTACGACAATAAAAAGGTAGAAAAAGGAATAGCTGGATAAACAGAAGTAAAGGCATGGAAACAACGATAGCGGCTTAAACTGGTTTTCACAGCCAAATGTGTAGAGGAGGGAATTCCCCCAGTCGGACCCACAAAAATGAAAAGAATTCCAGCCCGTCCTAGTTTATGCCATCTTCACTCAGCTTGCTGAACTCCCATTCTCGAGCTAATGTCCTGTTCATAGAGGGGATTATCGCCCAAAGTGTCCATCACAAGTCACAGTGTGACTTACGCAAATTGCATAATGACACACTTTGTGTCATCGGTGTGATGGCGTCAGGCTGCACAGGACAGGACTTGCTCCCCAAGCCGTGGTGGCACAGTGGTTAGACTGCAGTACTACAGGCTACTTCTGCTGATCACCAGCTGCTAGCAGTTTGGCAGTTCGAATCTCACCAGGGTCAATGTTGACTCAGCCTTCCATCCTTTCGAGGTGGGTCAAATGAGGACCCAGATTGTTGGGGGCAATAGGCTGACTCTGTAAACTGCTTAGAGAGGATTGTAAAAGCACTGTGAAGCAATATATGTCCAAGTGCTATTGTTAAAAAGATGGATGGGTGGGGAGCAGAGAGCAAGTGGGGGAAGGGAGCCGGAGTCTGCCATCAATCTAACAATCTCCAATGAAAACAGTTGGTTTTAAAATAAGCAAATTGCTACTTCAAATAGAGAAAGATGAAAAAAAAATAAAAAAGTTAACCAATCCATTTCTTGCAAAACAGGGGCATGATTTGAATTTTTCTGCTTTTCCCCCCCCTCTCTTCCCATTGCAGAACCAAGTATCCCGACTGCCACTCTTTCAATGGAAAGCCCTCCTCACTGTTCCCGCCACCCCGTCCTGTCTCGCAGACAGAGGTCCTTCACCTCCGGGACAGGAGGCCCCCTTCAGGTTCTGGAGAGGACTACAGTAGAGGATGGCAGGACAGCCCGGTTGAGAAGGAGAAACTCCGTTCCAAGGAGGAGACCGAGTGGCTGAGGAAGAAGCTTTTGGAGATTTTTGTGGGACAAGACAGAAAAGTGGACTTTGTGCTCATGAGAGAGCTTTGCTGTCACGACCTGAATAAGCTCTCAGAGGCCATTCTCAGTTTTACTTTCTGAACCAGCTGGTGGACGATTCTGTGTCATGTTACCAAAATGAGGGGACCTAACACAGTTGCCTTCAGATATTGAACTTCAAATGATTGGCGTGGCCTTTGTGGAGAAAATGCTTCAGAATGAAGACGGCACTGTTGTTGTTGTTTCCCCCTGTTTCCTTTAATATCAGATGAATCTCACCTTTCCATCAGATTTCCTTCTCTTCAATAATCGGAGCGCTCTCTCTCTCTCTCTCGCTCCATTCCGGAAACGTGAAGTCGCTTGCTGGAAGTTGACTCCCGACACGCAATATGGCGGACCTAAGCTATGGGAGAGCGGAAGACTTTTGAGACGGAATGACTCCAAATAAATCGGTCCTTTGCCGGGAGAAATTCCTTGCAGGATTTCTCACTCTTAAAGGCCCAATTCCCAACATCCAATCTTGGGCTCAGTTTTCACCAATCAGCGAATTCTGTGATTAAAAAAAAAAAATCACGACTTTTGTAAGCTTTTGCTTTAAAAGGGTAGAGAGCTGAGGGATCCTCGGTGCTCCGTGAGCTTGGTTGTTCTCTTGTAGTTGTTTCGCTACCCAAACTAAGTCACTAGTGATAGCGCTGATGATGTTACCTAGTTGGGTAGTGAGACGTCTGCAAGAAAACAACCAAGCTCAGAGAGCATCAAGAACCCCTTACATTAACCCTGAGCTATCACTATTCTCCTTTATTGGTAGAGATGCTTACACAGAATCTCCCTTTTAGGCTTAGCGAAAGGACCACCGTTGTGTATTCTCAGCATTCACCCAGTTTGATTGGAGTCCAGTTTAATATTAACACCCATTGCAAGATTAGATTTGTGGTTTGATTAAAAAAAAAAGCTGTTTTATACTTCTACAACAGCTTTCCTCAAAGTGGCAACCTCCAAATGTATTCAGTGTCTAAAGGTGCAGTTATCCATCTTGCTATTCAAAAAAAAAAAAAGGATGGGAATTAGTCATCCAAGTCAAATGGTTCGAAGAAAAATCTGAGCCTCCAATACTGATTGTATAAATCCTATTTTATATCTTTTGAGTAGGGTGCCAAAATCAATTTTATGCAGAGATTTTTAAATTTCCCTCACGCAATTCAAGTACGTTTGGGGTGGGTGGGTGGGTCAATTCTTATACAGTCTCTTATAAATAAAAGGGTTAATTTTTATTAAATATATATATATTTAAAATTATACTTTTGTAGGGTAAAGGGAGAAAAAAATATTGCACTGTTCTTCCTAACTATTTTTTGAAAGCTAAAAATAAAATTTGTTTTCTGAAAACAGTATTGTGTGTTAATAGTGCCCTCAAAGTATCTGTTGTGGTCTACCAGATTCGGTTTGCCAGATTCGGGCAGTGAGGAGGTTGGGGAGGAACACGGGCCCGTCCTGGAGTCTGGGGAAGGCTCTGATGAGGGCTCTGTGTCGAAGGCAGAGAGGGGGCCAGAGCCATATGCCAGTTATCAGTTGCCTTCAGAGTCAGACATCAGTGAGGCAGACGAACAGCTGGAGCTTATTCCCAGTATGCGCATGCGCAGAGTTGCCAGACGAAGGGAACAGCTAAAGGACAGGGGTCGACGGGTCGAGTAAAGCCACAGGTGGATGATGAATGGCCCCCTCCCAGAAGAAATAAAAGAGGAGCGAAAGAGGAGTGGAGTTTGCAGGAGACAATGAGTTCGCTTCATTGGTTCCTGATTCTCCGAGACTCCTTCCAAGTTTTGCAGATATCAGCCTGCCAGCTCTCCAAGCCAGATAAGGTCTGTGACTGTAAATCCTCCCTTGAAAGACTTTGCTGGATGTGAATGAGCAGAACTCAGAGTAAATTAATAAAGGGTTTTTGTCGGAACTAGGAGTTTGCTTCATGCTCTTGGGAAGCCTTGGTCAGAACAATATCTTGGAATTAGTATCCTGTTGCTGCTAGTGGGCCCCAGGTTGGGGAAAGCCAAAGTTATGTAATGCAGGTAGTTCTCGACTTATGGCCACAATTGAGCCCAAAATGTCTGTTGCTAAGCGAGACAGTTCTTAAGTTTTCTTGCCACTGTTGTTAAGTGAATCACTGCAGTGCTTAAGTTAGTAACCGGCTGTTAAGTGAATCTGGTTTTCCCAAGTGACTTTGCTCCTCAGAAACTTGGAAATGATGGTCACATGATCCCCAGGACACCAGAACCGTCATAAATATGAACCCGTTGCCAAGCACCCAAATTTGTATCACGTGACCAAGAGGAATGCTGCAATAAGATAACCCTTGACTTACAACAGCCCAAAATTTCTGTTAAGTGAGACATTTGTTGAGTTTTGCCCCCATTTTACAACCTTTCTTGACACAATTATTAAGTGAATCACTGCCGTTGTTAAGTAATACGGTTGTTAAGTGAATCTGGCTCAAAAGGTGACCACCACTCGGGACACAGCAAAGGTTGTAACTATGAAACAAGTTACATTTTTCAATGCTGCTGTAACTTTTGAGCGGTCGCTCAATGAACTGTTTGTAACTCGAGGACTGCAGGTAGCCATGTGAAAAACAGTCATAAGTCACTTTTTTTCAATGCTGTCTTAACTTTAAATGGTCACTAAACAAATAGTTGTAAGTCAAGGACTACCTGTAGTAGAGGAGAGTTATTTTGCGACTAGCATTGTTTCCATATTATTCTGTTTCCTAACTCTGATGTTTTGATGAAAAATCCTTGGGAAAAAAATCACAGCACTCTGAATTACCGTATTTTTCAGACTAGAAGACGCACCGGAGTAGAAGACACACCATGATTTTGAAGAGATAATTTTTTTAAAAAGTTTTTGCACTCTACAGGCTTCCTAAACCCTCTGCACGCCTGGTATTTTGCAAAAAAAAATGGGGGGGGGGGTGCAGAGCTTTGGGAGGCTTGTAGAGTGCTCCTGAGGGCTGGGGGGGGGGCAAAAACCGCCCTCCCCAGCCCTCAGGAGCACTTTTCAAGCCTCCCAAACCCTCTGCACTTCAATTTTTGCAAAGGAACGGGGTTTTAGTAAGCCACAATTGCTGTATTCAGTGTCTAAAACACACCCGGATTTTCACCCCTTTTTGAGGGAAAAGGTGCGTCTTATACTCCCAAAAATACGGTACCTTTTTTTTTTTTAACCTCATTGTGTGAAGGACAACGGGTAGGTTCTTTGTGTTTCTCAAATTGGAAATGTGGAAGATCACAAAACCTCTCATGTCCACCTAAGCGTTTTTCATGTCCACAACTCATAAGCAAAGCTGATCACAGGATTCTGTGCTTTTTAAAGATCCTATGAACAAGGACGGGGGGGGGTCTTGAACCGTTATGGCAAACCTAGTCATTGAGTCTCTGGCGCAAATGCATAGGGCACATGCAGAGGGATATGCATGCACGCACGGGGTGGAGGGGCACATACGCATGTGTGGGGGTGGGGCACGTGTGGAGGGCGTGCACATGCACAGAGGGGCAGGGCGCATACATGTGGGCCGCACATGCGCAGCGTTTTGGGAGTTCTAGCGCATGCGCATTTGCACCCGGGCACTCGGTCCGGAGCAGATTAGCCATCACTGGTCTAAGGACTTGGTGTAGTCAACGTGCTGTAGGACAAACTCACCGTGGGACAGAAGTTATACTAATATTGAAGGAGCGATGGAAGGAATAATTAAGGAAAGGATGCAAAATGAAATGTGAACGACCAAAATGAATTATTTTAAATTATGGAACTGTCGTCCCTTCCTCCTCCCAACGAGTTCTGCTGTGGCAAATTGAGTTGACCAGGGCGGGAGTTGTCCCATTCCATATGAACAAACCCCAAAAGAGCTATCGGCAAACATCTAAGATCGTTTCTCTTGATATAAAGCGATTGAGGTTCTCCCCCCCCCCCCCCACATCCCAAGCTGGTGAGTTCTAACTTGCTGCCCTTCTGGACAGAGGAAATAGTTACCTAATTTTCCTTATTAGGAGACTTGTGTGCCTTGACTTGACTAAGCTAATCTATCTCCTCATCCCTTGAGCAACCTTACTCCATTATAGACTCCTAGATACCATATTTTTCTGAGTATAAGACACACCCTTTTCCCTCAAAAAAGAGGCTGAAAATCTGGGTGCGTCATACACTGAATACAGCATTTTTTTTGCCTCCTGAAGCCCCGCCCCCATCACCAAAATTGCCATGCAGAGCCTGTAGAAGCCCTGCAGAGTGCAAAAACTTTTTTTTAAAAAAATTGCCTCTTCAAAACCTTGGTGCGTCTTATACTCTGAAAAAATATGGTAACTATCTCTGTCTTCCCCTCTCCCCCATAGACAACAGCAAATATTGCAGCATGTGTGTGTGTGTGTGTTGGTGGGGTGCTGACCAGCTGTTGTAGAATGGGCCGTGGCAGCAGTGAATGAGTCATGGTGGTAGCAAAAGGGCCGCTGCGAAGGGGCGGCAGCGAACGGGCCGAGGCGAATGTGTCAGATGAATACCGGATAGATGCTGGGAGGCAGAGGCAGATTTTTTTCTTGATTTCCTCTGCAAAAGCTAGGCGTAGCTTATAGTCCAGAGCGTCTTATAGTCTGAAAAATACGGTAATCATTGCTTAATGATGGTAATTGGGACCAGGAATTCTATCGCTATCTGACACATTCGTAAAGTGTAACATCCTATGACCGCCAACTTACCAACTTACAACAGTTGTGGCAGTCCCAGTTCCTGTCATTGGGTAAATCTCATGCAGTTCCCATAGTCACGTGATCATCGTCTACGATCCGCTGGCTTCCCCAATGACTTTGCTTGGCAGAAGCCGATAGTGGAAGTTTGCAAAAGGACATCACATGGCCGGAATGCTTGCAATATTGTCACTGCAAGCCAGTTGTCCAGCTGCTAAATCCCACCTATGGGTAGTCCTTGACTTGAATCTATTGAGCCACAAATTTCCACTGCTAAGTGATTTTGCCCCACTTTATGACCTTTCTTACCACAGTCATTAAGTGAATCTCTGCAGTTGTTAAAATTAGGAATGCAGTTGTTAAGTGACTCCGGCTTCCCCCTTTGACACAAAAAGACGATCACGTGACCCTGGAACGCTGCAACCGTCACGAGTCAGTTGCCAAGTGTATGAATTTTGATCATGTGGGCATGTTTTGTGACGGCTGTTAAGTGTGAGAAACGGTCACATGTCACTTTTTTATAGTGCCATTGCAAGTTTGAATGGTCACTAAATGAACTATGGTAAGTTGGGAACACTCTTTACATGACCCCAGGGATGTTGCAATGGCCGCAACTACACAACGACCTGTTGTAACCTCCCTCCCCCCCTTCGTTCAGCACCGTCACAACTTCAGTTGCCAAACAAGGAGTTGTTCTTGCAACTGAAAGATAACAAGAAGAGGAAGTACATAAATATATCTATTTATTTATTTCTTTTTAGCCCTGTTAAAAGCTTCCTTCCTGAAGTCTGGCTTCAAACCGCAGCCCGTGGCAAAGGTATGTTTGTAGGGGGTGAAGGATTGCGGGTGATCTTCAGTGACCGGCAATACAAGACAGGCGTCTTGCCCAACCCCAGGCAGTAATGCCACCAGTAAAGCTTTTGCCTGGGCTGCAGGATCACCCGGAGAGGCTCTTCTTCCTCCACTGCGTCTTCCCATTCTTCTTGCTCGGTCTGAAGTCCCAGTCCTCCGTAGATCGTAGGGAGTGCAAAGTGGTGCTGGAGCAGAGACATTGCCAGGGATTCCGGATTCACTGACGGGTCGACATGAGCTTTTAGCCCAAGTTCCAACTTGGCATAGCCAACCATGCGGGATATTTCATTGCTGCTGGGCATGGGCATGTCAGTTCCGTTGGAGAGGAGCTTGAGGCACTGCCACTGACCGAAGGCAGCACCGTGCGTGATGGACAGTCCGCCTGGGAGGAACGAGACCACGTCCGGGTGAATCGCGAAGGACTCCTCCTTGGATCCTGCAGTGGCGGCAAAACGGGTGCCGCAAAGCCGCTGCTCCTCGTCCATCCTGAAGCAAGCCAGATGGGCAGAATCAGCTCCGTAGTAGTACAGCCCATTGAGGAGAGTGGGTTCCAAGTGGATCTCCTTAACCAAGGCCCCCGTGGCCAGGTCAGCCACACACAGGACCACCCCTCGCGACAGGAAGAAGATGAAAAAGTGTCCCTCGCAGAATGCGTAATGGTCTGCTCCGCGGCAGCTGGGGTGCAACGGGAAGGCATCCGAGGGCGGCTCGGAGGTCAGGTCCGGCACTTGGCAGAAGGAGTCCCCGTGGAGGAGATAGATGGCCGGACCGCTGGGGTCTCCTACATAGTGGTCTTTTCCGCGGCAAGCAGGGTGGAGGGGCTGTATTTTGAGATCTTGCCCTGAGCTGAAGTCAGGCGTTTGGAGGAAGTAACCCAAATCGGAGCGGATCACGAAAGCGCCGTGCTGAGTCACAAGGACCCCTGAGCCTGGGGAAGCCGTCGGGGGAACGATGGAAGCCATGGAAGAGACTGTGGATTAAAAATGAGTTTAATGAAAGACCATTCTAGGCATTTGTACCACCTTCTTGATACTGTTACCCTCTAGCTCTGTGATGGCGAGGGCACGCTAGCCATTGCCCCAGCTCAGCTCCACAGTGCATGGACGCATACCTCCCGCTTGCCAGCTGATTTTTAGTTTCTACTGCGCAAGCAGGAGACGCACATGCATGGGCAGGGGGGGGTGCGTCACCTGCGGGTGGCTCCCCCCATGGCCTGTTTTTGGTCCCAGGAGGCCGCCAGGAGGGCTACCAGGCCCGAAACAGGATACAGGATGTGTGTAGTGCGCCCCTCCCTCCCACGGCCTGTTTTTGTTCCTAGGAGGCTGCAGGGAGGCATGGGGTGGGTGGGTGTCGTGCATGCATGTGTGGGGGTGGCGTGCACATGTGTATGTCTCGCACACACATTGCATTATAGGTGTGAGTGCACTTTTAGCACGCAACGGCAAATAGGTTAGCCATCCCTGCTCTAGCCCCTTGTAGCCCTGGTTAACAGGCCATTCTACTTTAGGCTTCAGAGAGCCATGATCGAGTAATTGGAGAGCCACCCAATAGGTCCATACGGAAACTATGATTAATTGCCTTAAGCCGCAGTTGCCTGGGCCCCAAACACTAAAGCATAAACCCTTGTTTGGAAATCACAATGCTGACCAACAGGGGAATTCTGGGAATACCACACATATCTAAAAATTGCCAAGATTGGGAAACATGCTTAGATATTATCCTCAATTTGATCAGTAATCAATACACTAAAGTGTTAGATTTTATAGTAACGCGATTGCACTTGTATACTGTTGCTCTTTAATTTCACTGTAAAAATAGGGCAAGCTGAATATATTAATAGATAGTAGAAATACACCGAAGAGAGGAGTAGAGTGATAGAAGAAAGAGGGGTAGAGAGGGTGGGAGAGAGGACGGGAGGGAGGGTGAGAAGGAAGGGAGGGAGTGTACTGGGAGAGAGGAGTGGTAGAGGGGGAGGGGAAGTAGGGTAGGGGGGAATATTGGAGGGAAGATGGAAAGTTGGAGGGGGGCGAAAGAAAGGGTGTATGGAGGGTCGAAGAGGTACATTGGGTTTCTATTTTGGGGGGTATTGTTGACAAGAGGAATGGCTGTGTTTATTGTTTAATGTTATATGGCCCCGGTTATGCACAGTATATATGTGACTGTACGAAATGAAAATGGAAAAATAAAAACACATTTACTGTCTAATAATAATAATAATAATAATAATAATAATAACAACAACAACAACAACAACAACACAACAACAACAACAACAAAATACACTAAATATTTAATTACCAGTGTTTTATTTGGTGTATGAACACATTCTGCACATAAATATCTATAGGTCTATAGATGTTTATGTGCATTTGTTTAGGTGTCTGTATATATGTGTGTTTATTAGTATGTGTGTATACATATGTAGTTTTGATTTTGTGTGTGTGTGTTTACACCAGGTGTAGTCAACCTTTTTATACCTACCGCCCACTTTTGTATCTCTGTTAGTAGTAAAATTTTCTAACCGCCCACCGGTTCCACAGTAATGGTGATTTATAAAGTAGGGAAGTAACTTAACTTTAGAAAATTTATAAAGCAGAGTTACAGCAAACCCCTACCGCCCACCATGAAAACTGGAACACCCACTAGTGGGCGGTAGGGACCAGGTTGACTACCACTGGTTTACACATTCATACTGTTTTAAGTATGTGTAGAGCTGTTTATACACACACATATATTTCCTTCCTTCCTCCCTCGCTGTCCCTTTCCTTCCTTCCTTTTCTAACCCAGACTGCAACTGACAATCCTCACAAAGGTTTTTGATGTTTATTTATTTTTCTTTCCAAAACAGGGATGTGGATCCATTGCCAACTTCTCATCATGGCCACACTCCAAACTCATCTTGGGGTTCTTCCCCTCTCTCTCCCTTACCCCCCCTTTCCCACATCAAATTATATAGAATAGAATAACAGAGTTGGAAGGGACCTTGGAGGTCTTCTAGTCCAACCCGCTGCTTAGGCAGGAAACCCTACACCACTTCAGACGAATGGTCATCTAACATCTTCTTAAAAGCTTCCAGTGTTGGGGCATTCACAACTTCTGGAGGCGAGTTGTTCCACTGATTAATTGTTCTAACTGTCAGGAAATTTCTCCTTAGTTCTAAGTTGCTTCTCGCCTTGATTAGTTTCCACCCATTGCTTCTAGTCCTACCCCTGGGTGCTTTGAAGAATAGCTTGACTCCCCTTCTTTGTGGCAGCCCCTGAGATATTGGAACACTGCTATCACAGAATAGAATTCTTTATTGGCCAAGTGGGATTGGACACACAAGAAATTTGTCTTTGGTGCATATGCTCTGTGTACCTAAGGATATTAAAATACATTTATAAAGAATAAAAAGATACAACGCTTAGTGATAGTCAACTAATAAGCTATCAAATCAGACTAATAAACAAATAAAACAATATAAATTGAAAGATACAAGCAACATGGTTATAGTCATAAATGGGAAGAGATAGATAACTAGGAATAATTTGCAGGCTTAGTAAATTACTTGAGTGTGTTGTGGGAATTGTGGTTAAGTAAAGTGATGGCATTCAGGGGGGAAAAACTGTCCTTGTGTCTAGTTGTCTTGGTGTGCAGTGCCCTATAGCGCCGTTTTGAGGGTAGAAGTTGAAACAATTGATGTCCAGGATGCGAGAGGTCTGTGGATATTTTCACAGCTCTCTTTTTGAGTCCTGCAGTCTACAGGTCCTTAATGGGAGGCAGGTTGGTAGCAATGGTTTTTTCTGCAGTTGTCATGTCACCTCTTCTTTTCCATTAAACTAGGCAACCCTCTTTGGGTGCCAACCCACACTTCTAGTCTTCCCAAACTGGCAGAACATTCGGGGAAGGACTTGAGAAGAGGCTACTTACTATCCAACCCAAGGGGTCTCCAACTTTGGCCACTTTTAAGACTTGCGGACTTTAACTCCCAGATTTCCCCAATTGGGGAATTCTGGGAGTTGAAGTCCGCAAGTCTTAAAGTGGCCATAGTTGGAGACCCCTTGCAATACCATACGGGATGCTCGCCCAATGATTCTAAATTGCCATTTTGTTGTTGTTGTTGTTGTTGTTGTTCAATGCAAACATACACCGCGAATGCGTTGCGCTTTGCCTGTCTCTGCTCCGGGAGAAGCCATGATTCGGCCCCGCTGATAGGAATGGGAGCGGCGGGGCAGAAAACGCAGGCCCGGAGGGAGAGGGGTGTGTGGGGAGAAAGAGGCTGCGGGTCGAAGGGGGAGAAAGCTTGGAGGAAACCCGACCGACTCTCACCTGCTCGACGGCGGCGACAAGAATGCAGGGACTGGGGAACCACGCAGCGCAAAAGTCTTCCGGGGTGAGGTGGGCATGCGCGCTACCCGCGCTCGGCTCCTCCTTTCCCAGGAGGAGGAGGAGGGGACTGGACAGGAGCGCTCGCGGGAGGTGGGGGGTGGGTGGGAAGCGAGGCTGGTAAGCGCTGCACCCCTGCAAGAAAGAAGGAAGGAAAGAAAAAGAGAGAAAGGAAAGGAAAGGAAAGAAAGAAGGTAGGAAGGAAAGAAAGAAAAAGAAAGAAAGGAAAAAAGATGGGTAGGTAGATATGTAGGAAGGAAGGAAGGAAGGAAAGTTGGAAAGGAAGGAAAAGAAAAGGAAGGAAAAGAAGAAAAAGGAAGGAGACAAGTAGGAAGGAAAGAAATAAAGAAAAAAGAAAGAAAAAGGAAAAATATAGATAGGTAGATATGTAGGAAGGAAGGAAGGAAAGTTGGAAAGGAAGGAAAGGAAGAAAAAATAAAGAAAGAAGGTAGGAAGGAAAGAGAAAGAAAGAAAAAGGGAAAAGATAAAAGATAAAATAGGTAGATATGTAGGAAAGAAGGAAAGTTGGAAAGGAAAGAAAAGAAAGAAAAGGTAGGTAGGAAGGAAGGAAAGAGAAAGAAGAAAAAGGAAAAATATAGGTAGGTAGATATGTAGGAAGGAAAGAAAGGAAGGAAGGAAATGTTGGAAAGGAAGGAAAAGAAGAAAAAGAAATAAAGAAGGTAGGTAGGAAGCAAAGAGGAAGAAAGAAAAAAGAAAAGGAAAAAGATAGGTAGGTAGATATGTAGGAAGGAAGGAAAGTTGGAAAGGAAGGAAAAGAAAGAAAGAAGAAAAAATATAGGTAGGTAGATATATAGGAAGGAAGGAGGAAGGAAGAAAGATAAGCAAGTAGGTAGGGAAGAAAGGTAGGAAGGAAGAAAAGGAGATAGGTAGATAGGAAGAGATGAAGGAATAAGGAAGGAAGGAAGAAAATAGGAAGATAGGTAGGTATGAAAGAAAGAAAGGAAGGAAGAGAGAAAGAAGGAAAGTAGATAGATAGGTAGAAAGGGAAGAAGAAAAGGAAAGAAGGAAGAAGATAGGAAGATAAGTAGGTAGGTAGGAAATAAAGAAAGGAAGAAAGAAAGTAGGTAGCTAGGAAGGGAGGAAGGAATAAGGAAGAAAAGGAAGGCAGGAAGAAGATAGGAAGATAAGAAGTAGGTAGATAGAAAAGGAAAAAAAGAAGGAAAGTAGGTATGTAGATAGGAAGGAAGGAGACATGGGAGATGATTGTGGCTATTGGCCTTGGCATGTGGCACTTGGCTTTTGGCCAGACTATGGGGGAAGTTTATGGGTGGAGGTCTGGGAAAATGAACCCAGGTTAGGAAAACGACCTTTGGACGAGATCTTTTCCTTTGCAAGGATAGCCGGGCCACACTGATACACCGTATGCTAATCTGCGGCACTCTGCACGAAGATTTGGAAAGCTTTTCAGTTTTCAAGGAATGTCAGAAGGACCTCCTCTTCCGACATGTGTGGCTCTGCCTAGCTGCTTGCACGAACATTTTGAAGCCCTTCTGTTTCTCCCTCTCCCTCTGACCCCCCCCCACCTCTCTCAAAGCTGAACAGAAGCATAAACTGACAAGACTACCGATGCATCTTGGTCCATCTTTTATGTAGCAATCACTGATAAGTGTAAAAATACTGGCAAAATCACATGCAGGGTTCCTTAAAAATCTAAATGATGATCCAGTAATTGGTGCAACACTGATGTGCTAATCAGCAGGATATCCAAACTTAAATCGAACTTAAAGCTTCTTTTAACCTTTATAGAATCACAAGCATGATCTTGGACATTATCTTTAATAGATCAACCTGCCCAGTTTCATATTTCATTAAAACATAAAAGTAATCACCCTTGGCTTTCCCCAGGAATTAATCTAGTTAAAGAGATAGCCATAGATTCTTAATAGATGCAACTTGCCCAATTCCATATTCCATTACAATCCAAAAGAGATCTTATCCCACTAGTTAATCTTGTTGAGGAGGTGGTAGGATTTTTTCGTCCTTAGGTTCAAAGTTCTTCAGTTTGATCCCAAATTTATCAAAGAGAACGGTTGGGATCTCGGAATCCTGCAAGACCGTTTCCGTACGCTCCTTTCCCGTGGTGGAAATGAGCCGGTGACCTATGTAGGTTAAACGTCCTCCATCTGCTTTGTGCAATGAACAAAAGGATTTGCAGGTGAAGATGGAACAGGGTGAAGTCTGGTGGTAAAGACACATGTCATAAAAATCTTCCAGCTTCTTTTCCTCTAGAGTGAATTTATAGAGGAATCTCTCCTTCTCTCCAGAAATTTCCCGATGTTCCAGGACCCAGGTGGCTCCTTCCAGGCTCAACCAAAATACGCCTCCTTCTTGAATTTGTTCCACCTCTGGCTTCAGCTCTAACGGTTCCAGGAAACCTTCTCCGAACCCAACATCACACAGGAACTGCTGTCCATCCAAGTCTACCAAAATGACCAAGTGGTCCAATGGAGGACCATAACACTGTGTGAAGCGGTTGAAGACACGGGCGGCTAAGAATTGGGTGTGAAATCCTAATGCTCGCAACAACCACTGGAAAAGTCCATTCAGTTCATAACAAAATCCACCCCGCTGGTTTTGGACAATCTTCTCATATAAACGAGGCAATTCCAGGTGGATGGGCTCTTTGCAGTGGATGCTGAGGCTTTCAAAGGGTACGGAGAAGAGATGGGAACGGTGGAGGCTCTTGAGGGTCTCCAAAGAAGGGGTGGCAGGGACATTTGGGAACCCAATGCGTTGGAGGTAACATCCAACATCCATCTCAAGACTGGATGGAAGATCTTGAAAAAGTGAATGGGGATGTGTTTCAAGATTCCTTCTTTTCAACTCTTTCCGAGATCTTGTTCTGCTGTTTTGATCACTTTCAATAACAAATCTCTAAGCTGTAGTCGAGACTCCAAGACACTCTCGTTCCCAAGTCCCTTTTCCTCTCCTGCCCAATTTCCTTCCCCTCTTCCAGAAAATCTTCCCCGTTGGAATTTCTGCTATGAGTTTTGCTGTATACATTGGAATTTCTGCTATGAGTTTTGCTGTGTATACAGCGGCTGATAGGAACCGAAAGAGGAAGTGAAAAAAGTTACAGCCTCCCAGTTGCCTCATTCTGTAATTTATGTATATTAACCCCTTTTTCGCCTCAAATCTCTTTAGGGCATTGAATTTCTCAGGGAATACAATGTTAGGGAATGTTCTGCTTTTCAAGTTTCTTTTGCAGAGATATTTTGGGAAGGAAATTGAATTGATCTTGCTTAACACATGGAGAGCAACAAAGCTTGATGTCATTATCTGTGCTGGGTATGGAGTCACGACAGAGGACTCTAATCTATTCAAGCTGAGCTGTTTTAATTCTCAGTAAGAACACTTGATTGTGTGTCTGTGTGCATGGATGCCTTCATTTACTTGGATAGTGATCTGGGACTCTTCCCCTGCTGTCACACATACAAAACTTTCCTTCTTGTTTTTTTTTTTAAAATAAAGATTAAAGGTTCCCTTTGCACATATGTGCTAGTCATTCCCAACTCTAGAAGGTGGTTCTCATCTCCATTTCAAAGCCTAAGAGCCAGCGCTGTCCAAAGACGTTCTCTGTGATCATGTGACTGCCATGACTAAACACCGAAGGCGCATGGAACGCTGTTACCTTCCCACCAAAGATGGTTCCTAGTTTTCTGCTTGCATTTTTTACATGGTTTCGAACTGCTAGATTTGCAGAAGCTGGGGCAAGTAACGGGTGCTCACTCCGTTACGCGGCACTAGGGATTTGAACCGCCGAACTGCCAACCTTTCTGATTGACAAGCTCAGTGTCTTAGCCACTGAGCCACCCTTCTTGTTTTTCTTTGATTTTTTTCCTATCTTCTCCTTCAGTCATTCAATCACCCCCAAATTCGCACATTAATTTTCCCTCATTCTGATTCAAGGAGCTTTCTTTGAAAAACGTGGAAATCTTCTACCTGTAGTATAAATTGATTTCACAAAAAAACAATGCTTGCCAAAATACCACACGGCAAATGTGTGCTGAATAGAATAGCAGATTAAGCTCCACGGACGATTTACAAGCAGACCTGTTCATCAGCCAAATTTATTGATTGATTTAATCAATTTGGATGTGTCCTGACTCCAAATGACTCTGGCTTCCTACAAAAAAAAGGGCATATAAGCAGCAAAATATAGAAAACTAATCAAGTGTATATATAAAAATATCTCTAAAATAACCACTAGATGGCATTCCAATAACAAAGCATTCTGTTGACCTTTTCTTAGCACCAATTTAGTTTGATCTTGGGCTGACTAGATTCTTGTAGTAGGGGTAGCAATAATAAACTCAGAACAACAGAGTTGGAAGGGATCTTGGAGGTCTTCTAATCCAACCCCCCTGCTCAGACAGGGAATCCTGTACACAACTTCTGGAGGCAAGTTGTTCCACTGATTAATTTTTCTATTAGGATAGGATAGAATAGAATAGAATTCTTTATTGGCCAAGTGTGATTGGACACAAGGAATTTGTCTTTGGTGCCTATGCTCTCAGTGTACATAAAAAAAATAGAATACATTAATCAAGAATTATAAGATACGACAGTGATAGTCAAGGTTAGTAATAAGCTATCAAATTGTACTAGGAAACAAATAAAGACAATATAAATTGAAAGATACAAGCAACATGGTTATAGTAATAAGTTGGAAGAGATGGTTACTAGTAAGGAGGAGAATAATAATAGTAATTCAGTCTTAGTAGATAATTTAACAGTGTTGTGGAAATTAGTTGTTTAGCAGAGCGATGGCATTCGGGGGGGGAAAAACTCCTTATTCCTAATTGTTCTAGTGTGCATTGCCTTATAGCGTTATTTTGAGGGTAGAAGTTGAAACAATTTTATGTCCAGCATGCGAGAGGTCTGTAGATATTTTAACCATTAAGCCATAAAAATACATGGAGTGTCAGCCTGCATTGGCAGCCCCCCCCCCCCCCCCCACAAGTGGGAGATTAAGGGAGAAAGTGCTCAATTTTATATAAACTGTTTGTTTGGTGACTGAATTCACAACACCTTCAGAAAAAAGTGACTTCAGAAACAGCACTCCTGGGGTGGGGGGTAGTTTGGAAGGCCAGAATTGGGCCCATTTTTGCCTGTTTCTTTGCACAAAGGGTTTGGGAGGTCTGCAGAGTGGCCCTGGGGGCTGGGGAGGGCAAAAATGCCAGTATTGTGGCAAAAAATGGGCCTGTTTTTCGCCTCCCAACTCCCCCCCCCCACGCATCACGTTTCTGCCCTCCCCAGCCCTTAGGAGCATTCCACAGGCCTCTCAAACCCTCTGCGCGGGCCTTTTTTTGGGAGAAACAAGCCTGTTTTTGGTGAAAACGGATGCGCAGGGCGGTGTTTCCAGAGGCCAAAAATGGCTGCATTCCGTGTATATCACCACCAACATTTCCATCCTCTTTTGGAGTGAGGGGGGGGAATGTGTCTTATACTCTGAAAAGTATGGTATAAAATCTCTTTGGAATTTAGAGGATGGTCAGTCCTAGCCTTCTGTGGTTGTGCAGGGACGCCAGACTATCTCCATCCTTGATCCTTCCTCCAGGCCAGGCTGTGTGCTTCCCCAGTGTTGCAGAAAATGAAAGGCTTTAGACTTCTCAGGATACAGGAAAAGTTTATTTGGCAGCCAGGTTCAGAGAGCTAGCCCATGGCTAGCATTGCAAGTTCTGAACAACCTTCATTATCGAAGCACACATTCTTATACATTCTCAAAAGCATTGCAACACGGAAATACTTAACACATTTCTTAGTGGTTACCTTGAGGAGAAAACCTTATAAGGAGATGGGGTCTTACTTCTCCTTTTGTTTATGGAGTACGTGTCATTAACGAACTTTAATTGAACCTTGGACTTTTGACATAGATATTGGCATAGGCTTTTGACATCTTGTGGTTAGGCACTGGCTTCCTGTTCTTTTGCAAGTTGCAACTCTGCCTATGTGGCTTTAATATAGAAGTAAAGGGCCCTAAGAGGCTGTCCAGCCTGACCCAGTATGTTTCACACTTAATATCCAAATCTCACTTTACGTCTGCTTTACCAGCACCACCTTCAAGTTAGATTCATGTCCTTCCTGGCTGGCCAAGGTGGCCTGGTAGATGACACGTAGTGTCAGCCTCTGCTTTGCTGCTGCTTCGGCTGCCATTGTAACGGGGAGGGGGGGCATGGTAATTGGGAGGGAAATCATGATGTGCTGGAGGAAGATTCTAGACGCTGACCTGACCGTCTTACTGCACATGTGGAGGAAGGGAGTTTCCCACCAAGGTTAACTGTCCGGCGTTCCATCCTGGTGATGTCTTCTGAAGTTATCTCCCACCTGACAGTTGGGTGCATTATAATTGGACTATGGACTGGGGTGCCAAGGGGAGGGGATTGAATTATACATGATATTCTTTGCTTTCGCGCCTAATTAACCAGATTCAGCTTAGCTTTGCTACTGTTCGTTTATAATTAGTAAAAGTACACTTGATTTCAAACAAATGGAGTTGAGTGGTTTTTTTCCTGATTATTAAATGAGGTCGCATCTGACACGTAGGCAGGTCTAAGTGATGATCAATTCACCTTTTTTTTCTTTGAATTTTTTTATTGTTTTAGTTAAGCAAAAAAACACACACACACAAAAGAATCATCTTTCGTTACGTTGTAGAAAGCGTATCGATTGGTTACAAATATATTCCGTGCGTTTCTTCCACCATCCTTACATATCCTTCATTCAAATTGAGTTGTACATTTTAAGTCAAGAAAGAAAAAATGAATATTTTACTATCCCTGTACTGCAATTCTCATTTAATTACCATTATTTAAACATGCTTTTATCTAGAATCATTTATATTTAAAGACATAACCACCTACTGGCATTCATTTGCAGTTTCGACAGATCTCCAATAACATTACACCTTTATGACATATTCTAAAACAAATTCAGTTAAGTAAGATATCTAAACATTTCCCCCCATAGCACACCTGTATGTATCATTAGATATTATCCATTAACATTTCCTTGTTATTATTGTAGTTGACTAAAAGTTTATTTACTGTTTATCTCACCTCTCCTCTCCACAGGGACACACAAAATTATACCTTTATAGCCATCTTTAAACAATGATTTATTAATAAGATTTATAGGTCTTTTCCCTCAATCCCAAATTAGTTAATTACGTGCTAAGAAAATAAACATTAAGCATCTAAGACAATCCAAGGGATGTTAATATTTCTACTTATCGATCACCAAAAGTATACATTAACATTTCTATGGCCCGGTTATTTATCCTAACTAAGGTTATCATTTCACTATTAGTATCATAGTAAATTGTATCTTAACCCAATATACATTCAATGGTAATCTAGAACAATCTATAAAGTACTAACATCTCTACTTATTAAGATGATCAATTCAACTTTGAGGTAGGGGGCATTACCAGCTGTTTCACAGGAGTGCTGGTTGGCTTGTTCCTTCCTCAATAAGCCATCTTGGACCTCACCATTCTGAATACTTGTCATTCAAGTACCCCTATAAAGGGAAGGAGGTGGAGAAGATGATGACGCTGCAACTATGGAGGGCCCTGGTTGAAACAGATTATCTGGATCGTATTCAGTCAAGATTCAGACCAGGATACAGAATGGAAACAACGTTGGTCACACTCTTAGATGATCTGGCATAAACAAGATGGAGGTACCGCATCTTTTCTTGATCTTGACATCTCAGTGGCTTTTGATATAATCAACCATTTTGGACTGATGTATGAGTTGGGTGGGTGGCAGAGTATTGGGTTGATTCATCTCCTTCCTCCAAGTCTGGTCACCATTGTTGTTGGTACAGGGCAAGGGATCCAGATCACAGAAGGTTTGCTGAACTTCACATAGTGCACTAGCTATGCCCTTTCCTGGACAGGGAGGCTCTTCACTCAGTCATTCACACCCTGTTCATCCACTCTTTAGTTTATTGTAATTCCCTCCACATGAGGCCTACTCATTCTAATCACTGCGCCTACCTAGAGCGCAGTTGCGCAGTGGTTAGAATCAGTGACGTGCGGTGAGCTTCATGGCCGGTGAGGCAAGCGCGAAAGCCCCGCCGAAGCCCCGGTGCCACGTCTGTCATAGAGCGGGACCCTCACCGGCCATGAGGCTCACCGCACGTCACTCGGCAGTTCAAACTATGCTCTGCAGCCCAAACTTTCTCCTCCCAGCAACTTGGCCTGTTGGACACAGTGGTGGCGGGGGGAGAAATGGGCTGGGTGGGCTGGCTGGCTGGGAGGGGGAAGACCTTTAAAGTCCTGCTGCCGCATCTTCCCAGCAAGATTTCCTTTCGGCTCATGGTTTCCCTTGCCTGCCTTAACCAAAGCTTGGCGCCCTGCCTCTGCTTTCGCTCTCCCTCCCTCAGGTCTGCAGCAGCGTCAGCGGCAGCTCTCGGCCTATGGCTGCAGCATCGCACAGGCTGTGGAAGGAGGAGGAGGAGGGAACCAAACAGGAGGCTTTTACCGGGCCTGCGCCGCACAGCCAGGACCGTCCTTGCGCCTCAAGCCGCGTTTCTTCCTGCAAAGCCCTTCGGGGGTCAGATGGAGCTCTCGGGTTGCCCAATCCAGTTCCTCCCAGGTTCAAAATTACGGGAAAAAATAATGAAATACCGCAAGCTGGGCCGTCTAAACTACCCAATTATGGATGAAGCATGTAACAGTGATACCCATTGTCATCAGGGCACTTGGTACCATGTCCAAGAATTTTATAAGACACATCAACAACTTGCAGCTTCCTTCAATAACACTAGGCGGAACTGCAAAAAACTGTGCTACTGGGAACATCTTATATTTTAAGAAGGTATTTGGTTGATACCTAAGACGCTGGCAGCAACCCGTATCAACCATTAGCACCAGTCACTGGTATTTATGATACATTTTTGAATGTTCAGTTGGCTGAGTTTCATGTTTAATGAATAAAGTATAATAATAATGAGTAGAGTTTATTGATATTGCTGTACCAGGAGATGCCAGAGTTGAAGAAAAAGAACTAGGGGAAAAAAACCCACAAAATGTTACTACCTGGCCATCAAAACTACAAGGCCTATGGATGAAACATGTAACAGTGATACCATTGTCATTGGGGCACTTAGTACCATGTTTCAAAACACAACAAGAAATTGCAGCTTCCTGCAATAACACCAGCGGAACTGCAAAAAACTGCACTACTAGGAACATCGTATATTTTAAGAAGGTACCTGGTTGATACCTAGGAAGCTGGCAGCAACCTGTATCAAGCATTAGCACCAGCCAATGGTATTTGCGGCACATCTTTAAATGTTCACTTGACGGAGTTTCATGCTTAATGAATAAAAGATACAACAACAACAACAACAAGTTTCTTTCAATATGTAAAGTACAAGAAGAAATCAAGGAAATAATAGTTTCACTAATGGGAGAAGATGTTGAATTACTTCTTTGCATCTGTTTTTACACAAAAGGAAGACAATAAGTGCTGTTAGTACCACTTCACACAACACTGGTGAGCTGACACTTGGAATACTGCATCCCGTTCTGGTCACCATGGAACAAAAACAGACGCTGAGAGCCCAGAAAGTGTAAAGAGAAGAGCAACAGAGATTATAGGGCCTGGAGCTGAATTATATGATAAACAGTTGAGGAAGCTTGGTATGTCTAGCCTCATGATGGCAAACCTATGGCACGTATTCCACAGGTGGCATGCAGAGTCCTGTCTGTGGGCATGTGAGCCATCATCCCAGCTGAGCTCCACTGCGCATATGCAGGAGATAGGGGGAGTGCAGGGTGGGGGTCACGTGTCCATGCATGGGGAGGGCCGCATGGGGGTGTCATGTTTGCATTGCATTATTGGTGCATGTGTGCACGCACTGTCAGCACGCATCAATGAAAATATTAGCCATCACTGGTCTAGCCTATCAAAGAGAAGAATTAGTGGGGACATCATAGCTGTATTCTAGTACTTGAGGGGTTATCATAAAAAAGAGGGGATTGATTTGTTTTCTAGGGAACCAGAGGGCAGGACAAGAAGTAATGGGTGGAAGCTTATTAAAGAGAGAACTAACCTCGAAATAAATTCTTTTGACTGTGAGAGGGATGGAATAAGTTGCCTCCTGGGAGCACTAGAGGTATTCACGAATAGATTGGTTAGCCATTTGAATGGGATAGTGTAAAGCTGCTGCCTTAAGCAGAGGGCTGGGAGACCTTTGGGGCCCCTTCGAGTCTTGTGATCTTATGTATTTTCTATAATAAACATGGGAACACACACAGACTTGGAAAAATATGTCTCCTAAGTTGAATTCAAGCCTTGGAAAGAAGTCTCTGACATATTTCTTAGGAAAAACATCAAAATTGTTTGCTACTGCCTTTTCCTGGAATTTTTCTTTTAATAATCACACTTCCTTTACAATTATTTTTGAATGTTAGAAGTTCTGGGAATATTAATCTTTGTTTGTTTTTGATAATGGACATGAACATGGAGCGCTAGATATTCATTATTGTCACTTCTATTGATCTATTCAAATAAAGGTTTCATATTGGAGATACACAAGAGCTCCAGATGAAGAGCAACAGAGCAGGAACAATTTATGGGAATTGACCAAAAGGACTAGCACAGTTTCATTGGATTCATGATCTCTTGCCAATTTCCTTTCAAAAGAGATTTGAGAAGAAGAAAAAGTTCTTGTGTCCTCAGTGATAATATGCAGAATCCCTTAGTGATGTTCATAAACTATACATAATTACAAGACATCTTCAGAGAATATATATTCTGTCATGAGAATTGAGATGTTCTTAGTGTTGATGAACTTACTGAGCTCCTCCTAAAGCAATTCTTTATTTTTTTTAACTAGGAAAACGGATCTCCCATGATACACCTGCAAATTCTTGAATACAACACCTGGCTTTCCTAGAAAGCAACTGGATCATCTTCCACCTTGCTGAGCACTTGTAAAAGCTGTTAACATGCTTCACTCTTTCTTAACAGATGTGGAAGATCTTGGAAAGGAAGCAAAGTCAAGTTCTCCTCTGCCATTGGAGAAAGACTGCAGCTCTGGAAATCCCTAGTCATCCAAGAAATAACCAAGAACTTTGCTTAGCTTCCTAGTCCAAAGAAGAGAATGATGATCTGACGAGATCACCTTTGTTTTTCCAGAAAAAGAATGTATATTAGTATCGTTTGGTTTAATATAGGTATGTTCTAACATGCTCTAACATCTTTATTCAAATTCAGAATAAACATTGCTGATGCATTTTGAGTATTTCTATGATGTTTGCTTTTGGAAAGATTCTCCCCTGAGCTTCCCTGAAAGGACATCTCTGTGTAATCTGACAAAAAAAACCATAGAACATAGAATAGAACAGAATAACAGTGTTGGAAGGGACCTTGGAGGTTTTGTAGTCCAACCCCCTGCTTAGACAGGAAACCCTACATCACTTCAGATAAATGGATATCCAACATCTTCTTAAAAACTTCTGGTATTGGAGCACTCACAACTTCTGGAGGCAAGTTGTTCCACTGATTAATTGTTCTAGCTGTCAGGAAATTTATTTAGTTCTAAGTTGCTTCTCTCCTTGATTAGTTTCCACCCATTGCTTCTTGTTCTACCCTCAGGTGCCTTGGAAAATAGTTTGACTCCCTCTTCTTTGTGGCAACCCCTGAGATATTGGAACAGTGCTATCATGTCTTCTCTAGTCCTTCTTTCTCTTACACCAGACATACCCAGTTCCTGCCACCGTTCTTCGTATGTTTTAGCCTCCAGGCCCCTAATCATCTTTGTTGCTCTTCTCTGCACTCTTTGTAGAGTCTCCACATCTTTTTTGCATTGTGGCGACCAAAACTGAATGCAGTATTCCAAGTGTGGCCTTACCAGTGAGCCTAAAACCAATTTCGTTGTATTTATTTTTTGTACGATGACAATAAAGGCTACACTATACTAAGGCATGAAAAAAATGGTATTAACACTTCACGTGATCTTGATTCTATCCCTCTGTTTATGCAGCCTAGAATTGGCCTTTCTGGCGGCGGCTGCACACTGCTGGCTCATATTTAAAAGAATATTTTAAATATTTATATTTAATTAAAAGAAATTATTTATTTTATATTTTCATGTTTAAAAGAATATTAAAACAATAATAGAGTTGGAAGGGACCTTGGAGGTATTCTACTCCAACCTCCTGCCCAAGCAGGAGACCCTATCCCATTTCAGGCAAATGGTTGTCCAGTCTCTTCTTAAAAGACTCCAGTGGTGGAGCTTGAGTCTATTTCGATAACGTTTGTTTTCCTTGAAAAATAATCTATGTAACTAGCGAAAAATAAACTTGATATGAGCAAGATCTAACTTATTTCCTAAATCCAAATAATTATCAATTATGCAATCGAGGTATTTTATTTTATTTCCTTTTGAAAGACTCGAAAGGCACATTTCATTTAGCAAGCATTTTTGTTCTTAACCTGTTACTGAAAATGTAAAATTATTATTTAAGCAATGTTGAAATAGATGCATTTAAGAAATTTCCGGTCATAGTTCTTTATTTTGATTTCCACTCATAAGTAGCAAACCAAGAATAGAACTGTGTTATATATGTTTCCCCAGCATGAGAAAATGTTTGCAATTTCAGAAGTTAGGGCAATTTTTGCACATGTACCAAGTGGTAACAAATTCCTTGGATTTTTTTTTTTTAAGTTTGCATCACTACCAAACGAATCATGGAATAAATTAGTACTAATGACAAAATGTAAAAATTCAGATGGACTTTTTAAGTGAAAAGGCAAAGGTTGCAATGTATTAATATTATTTCAGTTGGCTTGACAGTCCTGCAGTAACTGAAGAGAACAAGTTGACTTGAGTTTGAATGATGATAGATGTGAAAGTACATTCTGTCAACAAAGAAAAACTCACAATAACCTATATATTGCAAAAATGAAAACCCTACCGAACTTCATTCAAAATAGGTTTTTTTAGGTTTTTCCTTTTTAAACCGACATCTAAAGGAAATTGTCTTGTCTTAGCTAAAAGAAAACCGATATAAAAATAGAGAAGCAGGAATATTTTTCTACTTGATAGTAATTTTGTGGTTTCATGCATCAAAACACACCCATTATCAAATTCCTGGAATCATTAATAGGTTAAGAGAGTTGGAAGGGACCTATATATCATCTGGTCCAACCAACCTACTCAAGCAGGAGACCTTACACAATTTCTGAAAAATGGCAGTCCAATGGCTTCTTGAAAGCGTTTTGAAGCTGCCACAACTTCAACTGAAAGCCAGCTGTTCCATTGGTTGATTGCTCTCACTGCCAGAGAAATTTATCCTTATTTCCAGGTTGAATCTCTTCTTGGTCAGTTTCCATCTGTTATTCCTTATCAGGCCTTCAGATGCTTTGGAAAATAGCTTAACCTCCTCCTCTCTGCGGAAGCCCCTCAAATATTGGAACACTGCTATCATGTCTCCCTTGGTCCTTCTCTTCACTTGAAGAGACCTGTGCAGTTCCTGTAACCGTTCTTCAAATGTTTTAGTCTTTAGTTTCATTACACTGGTATGAAAAGATAGCTGTTAGTTGTCCACAACAGTTTTTTCTATATTTAACAATGGGAGTTGATCTAAAGATCCCTCATTCTTTTTCCTTCTCCTCAGACAGGAGGCCATGACTGAAGCTACGAACTTCACCTCTGTCAAGGAATTCATCCTGCTGGGACTCACCAGCCAGAGAAAAATCCAACTTCTCCTCTTTGGGATCATTCTCATCATCTACTTACTTACAGTTTTGGGGAACCTGCTAATCATCATATTGGTGCAGGCAGATGTAAAACTCCAGACCCCCATGTATTATTTTCTTTCCCAACTTGCAGGGGTAGATATCTGCTATGTCACCAGCACCATGCCTCTCATGTTGACTCAGCTCCTGGCTGGAGATGGAGCCATTTCTTTAGCATTCTGCATGATCCAGATATACATTGCAGTGGCCTTAGGGGGTGTTGAGATTCTCCTGTTTGGGGTCATGGCCTACGACCGCTACCTGGCCATCTGCCGTCCTTTACTTTACCCTGTTCTCATGGACAAGAGATGCCAGTTGCAGTGCAGTTCAACATGCTGGATATCGGCTCCTTTGGTCTGCGTGATTTACATTGTCTGCCTTCTTTGCCAAAACTATTGTGGCCCCAATCAGATCAATAACATCATATGTGAGATGCCCATGGTGTTGAGACTTGCTTGTGGTGATACAAGTATTATTGAGGCCATTATTTTTGGCATAGGAGGATTTTTCCTTTTGGTTCCCCTTTCTATTATATTGACCTCTTATGGATTTATTCTTCATTCTGTCTTACAAATGAAATCCAGTGGCCGATTTAAGGCTTTCTCTACCTGTGGTTCCCATCTTATTGTGATCTCCATGTTTTATGGACCTTTGCTCTGGGTCTACATAATTCCGAAGACTGACACAGCTGCTGATCACGATAAACAGATTGCAATCTTCTACGTTTTGATCACACCTCTGCTCAATTCTGTCATTTACACCTTGCGGAACAAGGACTTTCATAGGGCAGTAGCCAAGATCTTGTGAAGAAGGGCTCTTGAAGAAAAGTCACAATAAAAGTATTGTCATGTGTAACCGACTTTTCTGTTATAAAATACCACTGGTCTAACAGGGGTCTAACTGTGACTGATTATATGAGCATTGTTTGCAAATATCTAAAAGTCTGCTTCTTTAGTTAGAACAATTAATCAGTGGAACAGCTGAATAATTTTCAATGAACACAACAACTTTGTATCATCGTGATGCTCATCTTAGATTATTAATCCATCCTGGATTAATTCTACAAATGTTCTTCTGAGCCCGGCACTTTATTTCCAGAGAAGAAAGGAAGAATGTAAGAAAACAAGAGTACTTTAAAAAAAAATTATTAAGGATTTTTTCAGAAAGTAAGCACAATTCAAATGAAAGAAAAAATAAAGAGGAAAAAAGAAAAGTGGTAAATAAATAGAAAAGAAATAAAAAAAGATAAAGAAAGAAAAATGGAAAATATATAAATAAGTGGTTTAGGATCTTCTTTATTGTAATTATAAACATGTTTAAATTGTATCCTCTTTCTCTAATATTAGACCATAGTTCCTTTTTTTCTGATAATCAAACTCAAATATATTTCCATTGACAGAAAAAGATCAATAAAGGAATTCCAGTTATTGAGAAAAAAGGAATATTTTTTTCAGTAGAACATCTCTCTATTCCAAGATGGCATCTAGGAATACTGCGAGTGTAAGTATTAGAATTTTCACCCAATATTTAGCTGTAATTAAATGGTAATTATGGAACTGCAGCACAACACAAATAGAGATTACTACATTGGTGGACAACTGGGAAATTATAGAGAGTAATAACAAACACTGATGGATGAGAAGCAGTGGATCTATCTTTCAACACTTCTATGGACATCATAACATACACAATCCTCCCATTCATTAGACCAGGACCTAAACATTGCTACACAACTAACAAAAAAGCTTAGATATATCAAAGAGGGAAGGAAATATTCTTTCAACTCACTACTTCCATGCCTCCCACACAATCAGAGAAAATTTTTAACATGAAGCTGAGTTTTGGGGCAAAAAACAGATTAGGAATCTTATTCATGTATATTCTGAACTAAAATAGAAAAACATCTAATTTCTCAATAAAAAGGTTTTTATTTCTGGAATCTAATCATGTGAAATACAGAAGTCAATATACAACTACAGCAATACAGCACGTTGCTTACAAAAATTCACCTTGTGATAAACACAGGGTCACATACCGTTTTGGACACACATATCTTGTGATTTGAATTCAAGACTTGAAGACCTGTTCGTGTCATATTTCTTAGGAAAAGCTCATTCTGTCTATAAATTTGTCTTTTTTCATGTTTAAAGTTCTGGGAATAATAATCTTTCTGCAATAAAGGAGAATATTTGTAGTTTAAGTGTCAAGACTGATTCACACTTTCACCTTCATTTTTTCTTCAGTTTGACAATAACAGGGAGAGGGTGGAAGATGGAATGCAAGGGTGGGAGAATGGTATTCAAGCATCCGTCAGCTTCCATGAGACATTGCTGTCATCTCAAGGACACACCAAGTAAATGTTCCAATGTGGCTGGCTGTTTCCCATAACAAAATGAACAGGAGTGCTTGGTGGATGTTTTGGATTGTGGGTTGCTTGTAGGGGAAAGGAGGGATTAACTATGCTCTTGAAAGTCCCTTGGACTTCAAGGTGATCAAACCAGTCAGTCCTATAGGAGATCGATCCTGACTGCTCTTTAGAAGGCCAGATCCTGAAGTTGAAACTCAAGTACTTTGGCTGGCTAATGAGAAGGAAGGACTCACTGGACAAGAGTCTGATGCTGGGAAAGATAAAGGGCAAAAGAAGAAGGGAATGAGATGTCTGGATGGAGTCACTGAAGCAGTAAACGTGAGATGAAATGGACTCCAGGGGATGGTAGAAGACAGGAAGGCCTGGAGGAACATTGTCCATGGGATCATGATGGGTTGGACATGATTTAATGACCAACAACAAGAACAACAAAGTATGTGTGCTTTTGCATGGGAAATCCAGAGCTGTTCCAGTGTGGTTTATTCAGTAAAATTTTATATTCTTGGCAAAATAATGTCCCAGGAATTAGGGTTTCACCAACTGGAGAGGGTTGAAATGAAGGGTGCTTGGTCTCTCTGAGCTTTCCTGATTTCTTGCAGACCTTTCATTATCCAAACCAGGTAATATCATAACTCCAATAGGGAGTGTGGTTTGCCTTCTGTTTATGTTCGAGTGCAGGAGTGAGCAACTCGCAGCTCTGGAGCCGCATGTGGCTCTTTTATTCCTCTCCTTCAGATCTCTATCATTGGTTGGCCCCACAATTTATATGACTTTCAGTTAGGACAGGTAGAGGAAAAAAGATGAGTCTATGAGTCCATAGAGAAGACTCTGGCGGGGGGGAATCAAACTTCCAGGCGACTCAAGAATTAAATGGGGGGCTTCCAGTTAGGAGCTTTGAGGCTCTTTGAGTTTTTTGAGGTTGCTGTCCCTTGTTCTAGTGGCTTGCCCTGTTAGTGTTGGAGGGTGGGTCTTAGAGAGTCTTTGGACTGCCACAACCACTATTTAGGACAAAAAGACAAAACACTGGCAGATTGGGGGCAGAGCTGACGTCACAATGATACAACGTGTGATCTTAGAGCTCCAAGATTGCTGTTGATATCTCTGCTTCTGGACGGTCCTTTTGGACCTAAACCGTGCGTAGAGATGGTGATAGAGAAGGGCACATCCTGCTGATCCCAGGGACATCATAAAGTCCCTGGTAAATCCAGGAGAAGTTCTTTTTTTCCGGCAACAGAGAAGCAGCCATTGAAGCTGTTGAAACTTGGGACAGCTCCAGAAGAGAAGAAAAGCAGGAGAAAAAGTGTGTCTAATTAGTGAGATAAATTTTATTATTAGATAAGAGAACACCCCAAAAGATCAAAAGTAAAGTTAAAATCAAACACAGAAGAATTTAAGCGGCGACATTAAGCCTGAGTCAAACCTAGTCTGTTATCTTTCTTTAATTTTTTTATTGAATTTTTACAAATGCTTTTTACTTTTTATACTGGACTGGTTTTTATTTTCTTCTTCTATTTTTCTTTTTTTAAAATACTTATTGATTAAGACTTTCTCTCTTTTTCTCTTTTCAACATTCTATTGAATTTTTTCTAAGAACTTTTCTCCTTAATTTTGGAATATAAAGAGGGGAGTAAAAGCAGAGGAAAAAAAGTAACTGCCACTTAGAGGCTTGGAGGTTTGGAAACATTGTTTTTCTTGTTTTCATTGAACATTTGATCTACATTTCAAGGTTTCTGAGCTTGTTTATTGAAAATGAAAGTGGGAAGAGCACAGACTGTGTATACAGGTGCTCCTCTGGGGTACTATCAATAGCTGGATTGGAGTGAAAAGAAAGCCTTGACTTGAAAGAATACAGTGAACTAGTTTGGAATTTAATAAAAAAGCTTTGGAAGATATAGTGGCAGTGTTTATTATCTGGAGGAATGGTGCAACATGAAAAAGAAAAGGAAGTAACATTACAAATGATTATGCAAGAAATTCAAAAAATACAAATAAGAATAGAGAGGAAAATGGAAAATATTGAACAAAGAACGGAAAAGTAGTTGAAAAATTGAGAATATTTACTAAATGATGATAAAATTTGTGGGTAGAGTTCAAAAAATTGAAGAAAAAGATGAACAAAGATACAGAAATTTGGTGATATTGACAGCAGATTGAGGATGGTTGAAAAAGTCAGGAGTGGAATATTGAAATAGGAGTTTGACAGATTGGAACTTTACCCCAGACTCCAAAACAAAGAAGAAGAAGTGGGGAAAAATTAGGCAGAAATGATGAGAGAAATTTTGGCAGAAGCATCAGTGATAGCCAAAGAGAAGTTGATGGAAGGAACGGATGGAAGGTTTTGAATCTTTATAAGATATGCAATGAAAAGTTGCCAAGAAAAGTCCATATAAGATCTACCAAGAAAGCAATTAGAACATAAATACTACAAATGGCAAGAGATATAAGATGGCACTACTTTTGGAAGGGTGCAGGATGATGTAATGAAATGTTATAATAAAAATTAATTTAAATTTTGTTAAATTTAGAATAATAGATAGATAGATTAAATATAGATATAGATATAGATATAGATATAGATATAGATATAGATATAGATATAGATATAGATAGAGATAGAGATAGAGATAGAGATAGAGATAGAGATAGAGATAGAGATAGATATAGATATAGATATAGATATAGATATAGATATAGATATAGATATAGATATAGATATATTTTCATGTGTGTAGGTATGCTGATCTTATTGTATTTGGGTCTTTCCCCATGTAAGATTGAGATTGTTTTGGCAACGTTTCGGCGAGGTGTCACTCACCATCCTGAGGCTGAGGATGGTGAGTGAGACCTCGCTGAAATGTTGCCAAGACAATCTCAATATTACATGTGAATGACCCGAATACAACAAGATCAGCATATATATCGATCTCCATGCTACATGGAGATCTATCAATGAGGAGGGGGGCCTTGCATTTCTGATGGTTGTCTGGAATATGTCGTTGGCATCTGCTTTCTCCGCTCTCTGCCGTGGCTTCCAAGACTCTTGACAGAGTGGACGTAGTCTTGCAGTCTGCATAGCTGGTGGTTTTAGTGGTGTTATGGCTGGAAACTTGCTCCTGAAGACTCTTGCAATGTGCCCCTTGCGATCGCAGCATTGGCAGATTGCGTCCCAGAAACATCATTGCTTTCAGAGGTCTTGCTCTTCAGTCTCACGATGCACCTCGGCTGTTCTGTGTGTGCTCTTGGGGCTATTTTGCCTTTGCAATGTTTCGGTCAACTTGGTCGAGGACTCTCTGGTCTCATCTAAGGCTATTTGCAGCATGAGATTGGTTTTTACCAGCAATCTTCTTTGCAGGCCGATGTTTTGAATGCCACAAATAATTCTGTCCAACAACAGTTCATCTAAGTCTCAAAACTCGCAATATGCTATGGCTTTGGGAAACGTGGCAACATATTGGTTGATCGTTTCACCTTCCTTTTGGTTACAGAGGTTGAATTTGTGCCTCTGCACATACTGGTATTTCGATGGTTTGGGTGCGTAGTGCATCCTCAATGTATGCTGAAGCACCACCAAGCTACTGTCTGTACCGGCGCTGGTTCGCACAGGTCCTTGGTGGTGTCTAATACTTTTCCACCAGAGTAGCTGAGGAACATGGCTCTCTTGTAGTTCTCAGAGAGACCAAGAAGGTCATTAGCTTTCAGGAAACATTCGAACCTCATCATATAGAAGTCCCAGTGCTCGGTGCCTGGGTCGTATGGAGCTGGTGGGTCATGCACTGTCATCTGGTCCAGTGAAGGCAATTTTGAATTTGCCGCTTAAAGATGGCCACTCGATGCAGCGCTTAGCTCCAGCTGGATTGTTTTGCTGGATTGTCAGTCAGCTCT
This sequence comes from Thamnophis sirtalis, assembly GCF_051295495.1. Classification (NCBI taxonomy): domain Eukaryota; kingdom Metazoa; phylum Chordata; class Lepidosauria; order Squamata; family Natricidae; genus Thamnophis; species Thamnophis sirtalis. Next base: position 126,392,182 of record NW_028261384.1, read on the forward strand.
TTTTGTGCCTAGTTGCCTCTTATCCCACCTTTAACGCCAGTGTTAGATCAGGTGAATGGAAGAGGCAGACTCAAGCTAACAGTAAGAACAACTCTTTATTAGTGCAAACTAGGTACAATCCAACAGCCTTCTGTTTGACAGCATTCCCCTTTATAGGGTGCGGTCAAATGTCTTAGATAATCTCTATTCAATATTTTCCTGCTGGATTGGAGGACCTTAGTGGAACCTACCATACTGGCTGTACGTAAAAAAACCCACGCAACCTTTCTTGGGTTTGAAAATGGACATAGACAGAGCTTGTTGGCTATTCATTATTTTACCTCTGATATATTCAAATAATGTTCTGTCATTGATTAGGTTTTTAAGAAATCCAAGAGGTCAAGATGAGGAGCAACAAAGCAGGGAAAAATGTAGTGGAAATGACCAAAGGGACAAGAAAATTTTCATTGGGATCCTGCTCACATAGCAATTTTCTTTCAACATTAATTTTGAAGAGAAAGAAAAGCAAAAAAAGTTTTGTATTCCCAATGGTATTATGCAGAATCCCTTACTGATCTGTATGTGTTCACACATTGTAATAATTTCAAGACTTCTCCAGAGAGTGTATTATTCTCCTAAGGGAATTTAGATACTCTTAGCAGTCATGAATGTTGAGCTCCTGCCCAAAGAACTCTTTCAGGTTTTACTGAAAAACCTTCAGTGAGAGTTTCTGTGGGGTCTTTCAAGGGACAAGCACCAGTTCCAGAACACATGCACAATATCTGGCTTTCATAAAATGCAAATGGATCATCGTACTGCACATTTTAGTAGCAGCAGACAACACACTTGGCTCATTTATTGATGGATGAGGAACATCTTGAGAAGCAGAAAGGTAAAATTCTTTTCTGCCATTAGAGAAAACAGATAATCTGCAGCTCTGGAAATCCTTGGTCATCTGTAGTCCACATATTAACTATATCCAGCTTTGATTACATCCTAGTCCAAGGAAGGTAACGTAGATCTGATGAGATCATCTTTGTTTTCCTGGAAAATCAATCTCTGTGTCAGTAGACTAAATTAAGTTTAATATGGGAATGTTCTAACTTCTTTTTTTCAAATACAACTGAACTTCCTTGATTTTTCACTTGAAGATGTTTAGCTTCTCATCCAAGAAGCTTCTTCACCTCTGACATGATAGTGGGGAATAGAAAGATTTATATTCCTTGGAGACAGGAGGTTCTTTTAGAGGGTCCTTTGGATGTTTATTTGTGTCCACAGGAATTGAGAACACTACTCATAGATAAACCTCTTAGATCTTCTCTAAAAGGATGCAGATTACCAGCTGTCTGCAAGGAATGTAATTCCTTCCATTCCCCACTATCCTGCCAGAGCTGAAGAAGCTTCTCAGTTTAGAAGCAAAATGTCTTCAAAAGAAAAAAAGGAGAAAGTCCAGTTGCCTCCTGAAAAGGCAGCTTTGGGAGAACCTTGACCTGGATGACTGAGAATCGCTACCGATTTTTTGCTTTTTAAAATATTACTGAAAATAGACACAATATTTGAGATATCTATTCAAATACCGTACTCACATCTATATTTCCTTATTTTGGTGGCCATCAATGAATTGAAAATCATGAATAAATGTGCGAAAAATATATATTTTCCTGCAGGGAATTTTTTTTGAAGCTGTGCTATTTTTTTTTTTTTTGCAGAATTACCTAACTGTATCAAACATTTTCAATCTTTTTAGTCTGCAGTGCTACAGAAGAAATAACTGAATGTATTACTACCATCCCTGAAAAAGTTCATAAAATTTTATTTAAATCCATGGCTAAAAGTAGCTAAATAATCAAAGTCAATTGCTCCTGTTTTGTTTGCTTTGTCAGTCAAATAGGACTGCAATAACTGAAAAAATTCTTAACATGAGATCAAGTATTTGGATTTTCTGAGAAGAACTCCCCCCTCATAAAAGCTACAGTTGGCAAAAAAACAAAAAAAGAAAAGAAAGACAGAGAGAGAGAGAGAGAGAGAGAGGGAGAGAGAGAGATTTCACCCCAAATAGGTTATTTAGATTCTCTAAATTCTCATTAAAATTATATCTAGAGAAAAATTACTTTGATTAAGATATAGGAATAAAGATCAGATATTTAGATTTTCTGAGAAGACCCCCCCCCTAAAAGCTACAGTTGACAAATAAGGAGAGAGATTTCACCCCAAATAAATTATTTAAATTCTCCAAATTCTCATTAAAATTATATCTAGAGAAAAATTATTTTGATTAAGATAAAGGAAAATTGAAAATAAGACCCGGATAATTTTTTTTTTACCTGATAGTAATTTTGATGTTCCCTGCATCAAAGCAAACTCATCTTCAAATGTTGATAATATGATTTCCTGGAATAATTCCTGATATGAGGAATGGCTGTTGGTTGTCATGGCTGTGTTTTGGTGTAATTCCAAGTTTTAAAAATAATAGTCAGTTTAATGGTCCCTCATTCTTTTTCCTTCTCCTCAGACAGGAGGCCATGACAGAAGCTACGAACTTCACCTCTGTCAAGGAATTCATCTTGCTGGGACTCACCAGCCAGAGAAAAATCCAACTTCTCCTCTTTGGGATCATTCTCATCATCTACTTGCTTACAGTTTTGGGGAACGTGCTAATCATCTTATTGGTGCAGGCAGATGTAAAACTCCAGACACCCATGTATTATTTTCTTTCCCAACTTGCAGGGGTAGATATCTGCTATGTCACCAGCACCATGCCTCTCATATTGACTCAGCTCCTGGCTGGAGATGGAGCCATTTCTTTAGCATTCTGCATGATCCAGATGTACATCGCCTTGGCCACAGGTATTGTTGAGGCTCTCCTGTTGGGGGTGATGGCCTATGACCGCTACCTGGCCATCTGCCGCCCATTACTTTACCCTGTTCTCATGAGCAAACAGTGCCAGTTGCAGTTCACTTTAGCTTGCTGGATCACTGCTCATTTGATCTGTGTGATTTGTATTGTCTGTGCCGTTTGCCAAAACTATTGTGGTCCCAATCTGATCAATCACTTCATATGTGAATTGCCGATGGTGTTGAGACTTGCTTGTAGTGATACAAGTATTATTGAGGACTTCATTTTTGGTATAGGCTCATTTGTCCTTCTGGGTCCCCTTACTTTTATATTGACCTCCTATGGATTTATTCTTCACTCTGTGTTACGAATGAAATCAGGTGTGGGGAGAGTTAAGGCATTCTCTACCTGTGTCTCCCATCTCCTTGTAGTCTCCTTATTTTATGGCCCTTCTGTCTGCGTGTATCTGCTTTCAAAGACTGATTCAGCATCTAATCGTGATAAACAAATTGCAGTCTCTTACGTTGTGATCACACCTCTTCTCAACTCTATCATTTATACTCTGCGAAACAAGGACATTCATAGGGCAGTAGCCAAGATTTTGTAAAGAAGGATATTTAAACAAAACTATTACATTTTGTGTCAAGTTTGATCAACTTTTTTTGTTTAAAAAAAAAAAGCCAAGATGGTCTAACAGTGGATGATTGTGAGTATTGCTCTGTAATAACTTGAAAGTCTGTGTTTGTCAACCTTGAAATCACCTCCGTTCTGTGGATGATCTCTCTCTCTCAGCCGAGTCTTTATTCAGTAAATGTGTTGAGATGTTGTAACCTCTAAGTGTAGCTCTTAAGAAATGAGGAATACACTGTTCTTGTGTCTACTTTCTTGCTTGTGGTGTGAAAACTTTTAGAAAGTGTAATCTTTAAACTGTAGAGGAGCAAATCTGAAACAAAGTGAACCTCATATAAAATGAGGGATTACGGGATTCAGGTAGATAAATTTAACAAATTCTTTAGAATAGAATATAGAATAACAGAATTGGAAGGGACTTTGAAGGTCTTCTAGTCTAACCCTCTGCTTAGGCAGGAAACCCTACACCACTTCAGATAAATGTTTATCCAATCTCTTTTTAAAACTTCCAGTATTGGAGCATTCACAATTTCTGGAGGCAAGTTGTTCAACTAATTACTGCATTTTTTTGAAGTATAAGACACACCTTTTTTCCTCACAAAAGAGGCTGAAAATCTGGGTGCATCTTATACATCGAACACAGCATTATTTGCCTCCTGAAGCCATACCCCCTTCACCAAAATGGCTGTGCATAGCCTTATGGAGGCTTTGAAAGAGTTCCAGGAGGCTGGGGAGGGCAGGAATGAACAAAAACTGAGCCGTCTTTTGCCTCTCCTCCCGGTCCCCAGAAGCACTCTAGAAGTTTCCATTAGGCTATGCATGCAATTTTGTTGACAGAAAACGGGCTCATTTTTGCAAAAAAATGGACATTTTTGCTCATTTTTGCCCTTCCCCACAGGAGCACTCTGCAAGCCTCCCCCCCAAGGCTATTCATGCCTTTTTAAAAAAAAATGGGCCCATTTTTGTGAAAAATGGGTCATTTTGGGAGGTTTGCATAGTGCAACCCCCACCTTTGGAAAGCTCTTTAACTGATTGATGAGAATTACATTGATCAAGTGCTGTGCCAGCAGAAACAAAGTCTTAGGTGCTGCAGATTGTCAGTGATTTCCTTCTCCAGCACATGGATAAATACACCTGGAAACATATACCTACTTACCTACTCTCTCTCTCTCCCTACCTACCTACTGTATTTCTCTCTCTCTCTCTATCCCTTTATCTACCTTCCTACCTACCTAACTACTCTTTCTCTGTCCCTACATACCATACTTCTCTCTCTTTCTCTCCCTCTATCTACCTACCTACTTTTTTAAAAAAAAATTGCCTCTTCAAAACCTTTGTGCGTCTTATACTCCAGTGCGTCTTGTACTCTGAAAAATACGCTAATTGTTCTAACTGTCAGGAAACCTCTCCTTAGTTCTAGGTTGCTTCTCTTCTTGATCATTTTCCATCCATCGCTTCTTGTCCAGCTTTGAGGTGCTGTGCAAAATTGATTCTCTCTTCTTGTGGCTTCAAACTCTAAGGGACCGGTTTGGACAGAACTCAGCAGCACTTTTTCATGCGGCTGTTGATAAAAATAGGCTCACCAACGTCCGATGATGGAAGAGGAAGAAGAACACTGTAGCTTTGGCAGCTGAGCTCTTCCTAACCATCTCCTAAAACTTGCTTCTTAATTGCAAGTTCATCTTCCATGCAAAGTATTCAAATCCCATCCTCTTAGTTGTTCTTTTACTCACTTATATTTTTGACAGTTTTCTTTTGGCTTTCATTTCACAGTTCATAACTAGAAATAGGATATTTTTCTAAGTTAAATAAGTTATCACCAATCTTCCTTTGCTATACCAGGAAAGTAAAATGAACAATTATCTTAAAATTGATGAAAAATTAAAGGAAACTGATACTTTGTTCTTGGTATATTTTTTATAAGTCCATGGTACCCTCAAAGAAACAATATTATCTCTTAGATATTCACAGGCTGATTATGTAATCTGTCCTATAATTTTTACTGGTGTTGTTCTTAGCTGACCAGAATGAGTCTTCATTTCTATGCAACATTTCGGAAAAAAGGGAAAATGTCCCTTAGAATATGCTGCAATGAAATGAATGAAACTAAGGAGAAATTTCTTGACAGTTAAACAATTAATTAGTGGAATGACTTGCTTCCAGAAGTTGTGGGTTCTCCAACCCTGGAAGCTTTCCCCAAAATGTTGGACAATGATTTGCCTGAAATGGTAGACGGATTCCTGCCTGAGCAGAGGGTTGAATCAGAAGGACTGCAACGTCACTTCCAATTCTATTATTCTGTTATTCTGTTTGGTTATAATTGAATGAGATTTTATTTTAGATAGGTGAGATTCAACCTATCTTTATATATTTGTCCTGTAATTTTTACAGGCATTGTTAGCTGGACAGAACGAACCTACATATGTCTCCAACACTTCAGAAAAGAGAGAAAATATTCTGGAGGCAAAATATTCTGCAGTGAATTCATTCATGACATTTTATTTTCAGTAGATATTAATAGGATTGTATTGTAGGTCTTCCAAAGAACATGTACCACTCATACAAACAATTCCACCACTGGTTCAATGAAAATGCATGTGTGCACATGTCCACGTGCAGGGCTTCCGCCACATGGTGAAGCTCAGCTGAGTAGCCTTAAGGGGCCTGCTTCCCTCCATCTCTGTTCTCCAGGGCAGCGGCTGCTTCTCTCCACACTGCTGAGAGAACGTCTTGTGCATTTTAGCACCTGTGAGCCACTGCTTTTCTCTAAGTTCCTTGACCGGGCTGGCGGGGTGAATGGTGAGCTGGTGGTTGGGTGGGGCCAATCAGAGGTGGTATTTGCTGTTCCTCTGAACAACTCAAAATTTCCACTACTGGGTCGCCTGAACTGGTTCGAACAGGCTGAATACTCTGCTCTCATAGTGTTGAAATATTGTAGAAATCCTACTGAATGTACTATAGCAATGAAGAAAATATTGTCCATGAAAATTCCTGCTCAATTTATCATTTATTAGGGGAAGATATATTGCTCTGAAAGTTGTGATCTGAATTCAGGATAATAATATGGCTTTAAAAAAAATAAATGACAAATGTAATAAAAATTGTAGCAATACCTTCTTGATTTTTTTTCTTTAAAAGCAATCAAGATAAACATGACAGGTTGGTGTGCCTGCTGCATATTTCTCTATACCATTCTGTTCTCCAAGTGGTAAGAATTATTAAATGAAATGACAAGGGAGGAGCCAAAGTCTCAGCAATATGGACGTGGAGTCTC